>NW_017731364.1:271591-275695 GCF_001890085.2 Hipposideros armiger | reverse complement strand
AATCTAGATTCTCCACTGATTGATTGAGAAGCATTGATGGATAAGGGAGCATGAGATGAAATTCAAGTGTCCTGAGCTCCAACCTTTGCTCTTTCATCAACTATCTGTATGGACAATTTACTTCCTCTCAGAGAGTACAAGTTCATATCTACAATGGGGTGGAGGTGGGAGGTGTACATTGGACTTGAACCATACTTCTATGCTTAACAGCATCACCTTTTACTCTTGCTAGAACCTATAGACTGATCTCTAATTCCATCCCCTCGCTCCATCACATCAAATATATCCAATTAGACAAAATCCTCTGGACTAAAATGCACCTTACATCCCCTTGCCCTACCTTCCACCCTATTTCAGGTTTCCTCTTAACTGAGCTTACTGTCTCCAGGCTTGGCTCTCACCATATCGCCCTTAGAGAGACCTTGAAGATGTCATCCTGTGCTTACAGAGGAGTACCTCATTGTCATGTACAACAATTCCAAGCTCTTTGCTGATCCTCCAAAGCCGTTTGTAACTGGGTCTGCTAACACTCCTGCCCTCACTCCAGCCACCCTTCCCAAATCACCCTAAGCCCCAACAACTCTGGACTACTTGCTGCTCCTCAGACACACCATGAACCCTTGTTACACCTCCATGCCTTGGTTCATGCTGTCACCTCTGCCCCGAAATGCCTCTGCCTCCATGTCTACCTGGCAATTTCATCCTTCAAAATTAAGCTCACTTCACCATCTCTCTGTATTTTCTCTGGCATTTCTCTTCTTCTATTAGCTATGATTACCCCTTTATCTATGTCTTCCTCTCACTTTATATTCACATTTATATATGTATTTTATATAGTTATTAGTTTACCTGTTTTAATTCTGCTTTCAAAGCCAAGATACCTTGAGAATCATATTATCCCAGCAACCAATATAGTGCCCCACATACAGGAGACACTCAGTTGTTTGTCAATATTATTTTTTTTTAAGCTGAGCCATCCTGCCACCTGTTGGCATCTCAGTGGCTGCTCAGCTCGGGCCAGGACTCGAACCGCTGTTGCTCAGAGCTCAAACTCTTGAGCGAGCTCTTAACCAACTGAGCCANTTTTTTTTAAGAATGAAGCTAGAACTGTCAGCTGTCAAATGACATAGCAATAATATAGATGCAAATAACTCTAGTACTTCCAAAAATGAACTAGTGCCATCTGTCGCAAACATGCATCAAGACTTTTTCGAAGACCCAATATATGAGAACAAGTCTTGATTTACTTGGCTCATGTAGGGGAATGAATATAAAATAAGGGAAAACAGAGGAATATGGATTCCACTCAGTTCAGTGCATGCTAATTGAGTACCTAGTAGGCATTTAGTACTCAACAATGTGCCAAGGATACAGAGTTGAAGAACTCACAATCCCTGCCCTCAAGCATTTCACAGCCTAGCAGAGGAGACAGGCTGTGTACAAACAATTTCTATAAAATATGATAGAGGAACACAGAGGACCCTAACCCAGCCTGGGGATGTCAGGGTGGACATGTGGGCCAAGGCAGCCTGGCAGGAGGGGATGAAATAGGCAAAGGAGCAGTAGCCTGAAGTAGCAGGGTGCACCAGGCAACTCCAAGTGCCCTGTGTCACGAAACATCAGCAAAGAGCCTGGAGAGAAGACCCTACACAGGTAAGCAGAAAACAGGTCAAAGAACGCTTTGTTTACCATGCTGGAAGCTGCAGCTTTACTCTCTTAACTATAAAGAACCATTGGAGAGTCTTTAACCGTGACAGCAACATGGTCAGAGTTGTGCTTTAGATGGATTTCCTGGTGACAAAGAGACGGGAGAAGAATGGAGGTAGTGAGACAGGTATGTGTGAGGGGGGGGGGGGGGGGGGGCGGGAGGTGTTAGGAAATGCAATAGTCCAGGCAAGAGATGATGAAGGAAAGAAATCAGGCAGTAGCAGTCAAAAATATATAAAGGATAAAATTGATAAGACTTTGTGATTGATTGAACATGGGTATGGAGACAGAAATGAAGAAAAGGAACTAGTCACGGTGTCCCCTACATCATTTTTGTCTTGGATAGCCAGGTTGGTAAGGTGGCGGTAGGGGTGGGGGGTTGGTGTGAGAGCCATTGCTTGGAGAGGATCAAGGAAATGGTGGGCACCCATCCATGCAGGGGTGCCTGGAGTGGTGAAGGCAGACAAGGAGCCCCTCAGAGGTTTTTTTCACTCAAAATAGTTGGTGAGTGACAGCTAGGTTGGGCTTACACAAGAAATACTCAAATATTAAAATCCAAATGGATACTGATGGTCAATACCAAAAAAACCAAAGTCTTAATACTTGCCCCCAGAATGCTATCATTCTATCATTAAAACACATAGGCAGGGCCAGCCGAGTGACTCGTTGGTTAAGGGTTGGCTTGGGAATGTGAGCTCTGAGCAGCAGGGCCGCCAGTTTGGATCCCACATGGGCCAGTGACGCTGCCCTCTACAGCTAAGATGGTGAACAACAGCTCGACCTGGAGCTGGGCTGCCATGAGTTGCCGGCACGGCATACGCTGCAGCCCCTGCTGCAATGGTCTGCCATGAGCTACCGTGAGTGGCCGGCAGCCAGCATGAGCTGCTGTGAGCCACCGTGAGCAGCCGTCCAATGGCTGGTGACTGATCTGCCTCACCCAGGAAGAGAGCAATGATAATACCAACATGGGCCAGTGAAGCGATGTCCTCCACAACTAGACTGAAGGACAAAAGGACAAAAACTTGTCTGTTCTCCTTCCCCGATTCCCCAATGCTGTTCCCTTCCCCGATTCCCCAATAAAATCTTTAAAAAATAAATAAAATAAAAAATAAAACACAAAGGCATTCAAGAGACCAGCAAAAAAGAAGACAGTGGCAGTTCAGACTTGAATGGCCAAAGGCAGAATAAGGACAAGAGTGTGGTGAGTTGCTGTGCTCACAGCTGCTTTCCACAGTGCCGGGAGCAGTTACACATATGCCACTTCTCTCCTCCTTTCTCATCTGAATAAGGAACAAGGAAATACCACATATAAGATGTGACAGGATGCCAGTACAGAAGCCTCAGCGTCACTTGTGTAAAATAAGCACAACCCACATGGTTTTGTAGCCCTTGTGACACTCTGCACCTCCTGTCATCATCTGACGTCTCCCCTAAAGCCCTGGACCCTACTACTCCTCACATCCCAGCTCTGCCACCACCAATTGGGTTGTTTGTTGTGTGTGGGTTTTTTGGTTTTTCTGTTTTGTTTTGCTTTGCTTTGCTTTGTTTTGTTTTGCTTTGCTTTGTTTTGTTTGAGGATTATAGAGGTTAAAAAAAAAATGTGTTCCCATTATTGCAAGTGCCCCTTACCTATCAAATAACTTTCATTTGCCCCCAGGTACCAGGCAACTATGTGCTTTCCCTCTGCTGTTTGCAGTCTTAGTCACAGCTCCGTGGAAGGATTAGGTGCAAATGTCACTCTGCCGTTTCCTCCAGTAGATTATGCAAGTATACCTGGATTGTGTAAGTGCATGTTAGCTCTTTCCCTCCAGTGCTAATACAGCAAGCAGTGTTTGAGATTTTTTTTTTTCGTCCTTGCAGAGAGATGGAATGAGCAAGCAAAGAGTCATACCTTTCTTTCTCTTGGCAAGCAGGAATATTGAACTAGAAGCCTGCCAAACTGCCAATCCATGTATGGAACATGTCCAATAACCTAGGGACTGAAATTCAGGATGGCCACTAACTGTTCTGGCGGGTTTTACTGGGAATTTTTTCTTTATGAAGAAAATCCTTCAATGGGCTCCTTTCAGTTCAGTTGTAACAGTAAGACCTCCCATGCACTAGAGGGGGCCATGCAAAACACTCTTTTACTAGAGATTCAAATAGTAATTGGTAAACTGGACAGGCTGCATAATTCTCTGTGGTAGCCCAGGAGAGCTAATCTCAACTTTGTTTAGTCTCATCACCTTTACAAACTCAGATCGCAGTTCTTCAGACCTGTGTAAACCAAAAACCTCAAAGTTGGTCTGGGGACCAGTGTTGGTTTACCATCTGATTGTTAATTGTTAACCATACGTATAGGAATGTGGAGAATGCCTTTAGAAACATTTCTAGCAATCCAACAGAGTAATTTTGTAT
>NW_017731364.1:264086-268656 GCF_001890085.2 Hipposideros armiger | reverse complement strand
TTTGCCAACCCCTGGAAGAGCCAATCTTGTCCCTCACAACAATTTAAAAATTATTCAAGGGCCGGCCGAGTGGCTCAGCTGGTTAAGAGCTCGCTCAAGAGTGTGAGCTCTGAGCAACAGCAGTTCGATTCCTGGCCCAAGCTGAGCTGCCGCTGAGCCACCAACAGGTGGCAGGTATGGCTTAGCTAAAAAAAAAAAATTATTTGAGAGCCATAAATATATTTTTACGTAATCACCATTATGTGACTAATATCCTGTAAAAATTTTGTAAATGAAACTATGATAGTTTTATTTTCATTTTCAATTTTGCTTCAGAACCACAGCTCGCAAGCCGCAGTTTGCTGACCCCTGATGGCTCTTCCATCTCAAAAGTTTGCCGACCCCTGACCTAGAGTTAAAACCACCCAAGTCCTTTGAACTCATAAGCGCTAAGCTAATCAACCTCGTCTCCAGTACATGTGAATTAGCAATTATTTCTTTAGGCATAATTGGAAAATAAGTACAAAAGATTTGGAAAGAGAAAGGTAAAAGAGAAAGCAAAAGAAGAGTTTTTGGTTGTTTTCATTTTCTCTCCTTCCTGGAGCAAAATCTTAAAAGAAAGAAAGAAAAATGAAACAAAATAGCCTCTGTCCTGGGGTCTAATTAAGAACATGCACTCTGGGCAGCTTGGGTTCAGATACTATCTCTATCAATTACCTCTGCGAGACTTTGAAAAGTTTCCTTCAAATCTTTGCACCTTGGTTTCTGATCTATAAAATATTTTAAAATAGAACTTTCCTCCAAATATTACGAGGATTTACTGAGTTAATGTGTGTGGTGGGTGCTTCCAACACTCTCTGCCACTCAGTAAGAGCTCACAGAGGGTTAGCTCTAATCTGAGCTTCTGCAAGGGGTGGGTGGGAGCCCAGCAATGCTGAACCCCTTCCAGTTACCCAAGTGAGCCAAGCTTTCCTCCACTGGGTCTTTTCCCAGTTCTGCTCTAAGGAGATGTCTGTGTCCCTAAAAACCAACATGCTATGTAAAATTGTGCAGTAAAAACCACAGGGCTTATGGAAAAATGGGGTTTAGTGGCACAGCATTCAAAAATATCTTCAGTGATACATGAAAAACTATAGGCATCGAAATTAAAAATGTTTGTGCCTCAAAGGACACTATTAAGAGAGTGAAAAGACAACCCATAGAATTGGAGAAATTATTTGCAAATCATATATCTGATAAGGGCCCAGTATCCAAAATGTGTGAAGAACATTTACAACTCAACAACACAGACAAACAATCCAATTTAAAAATGGGCAAAGGGCTCAAGCAGACATTTCTCCAAAGGAGAAGATACAAATGCTAGACAAGCATATTAAAATATTCTCACCCTCATTAGTCCTTAGGGAAATGCAAATCAAAACCACAGTGAAATATCATTTCACACCCATTAGGACAGCCATGATGAAAGAAAGTGTGGTGGGGCCGGGGCGGGTGTAGGCAGAAAAAGAAAAAAGAAAAAAAAGGAAGGAAGAAAGAAATGCAGAAAATGATAAATATTGAGTATGTTGAGAAATTGAAACGCTCATACATTGCTGGTAGGAATATAAAATGGTGCAGCCACTATGTAAAACATTTTTGTTGTTTCTTAGTAAATTAAACATAGATTTACCACCTGACCCAGAAATTCCACTCCAACGTATATATCTGAAAGACTTGAAAACAAAAAATTGTACACACATGTTTATTTCACAAATGGGGAAAGGAGGCTCAGAGAGGTTAAGGGACTTGTTCACGGTCATTCGGGTGGGAATGCAGAGCCAGGCTATGAGCCCGGTCCTTCTACAATAGATGCAGGATTCAAGCCTCAGCTTCACCCTTTACTTGAGCTAGATGACCTTGTCTGCCTCAGTTTCCTTATCTTGAAATAGGGATCACAACAGTAGCTATATCAATGGCTTGTTTTAAGGATTGAATGAGTTAGTATGTTTAAAGTAAATAGTTCTATCTCCTGGCTATTACCTGCTCTGGTTGTGACGTGAGGATAAACTATTATTATTATGACTACAAACCCTAACTTGTTCCATTATCTTATGTTAGATGCACACCATGTAAGTCTGGAAACAATACTTCATACATGAATTAATCCATGTATTAATAGAAATATCTGAGTATAGAAAAGTTTGATTCAAGACTTTAAGGATAAAATTATTTTTTAAAAAGAGTACAATTAAAATTAAATAGATCTCTGAGACCAATATTAAGTCCACAAGTATCAAACAAGGAAACAAATTAGACAATGCTTTTACTGATACATGCAAAAGATAGGCTATTTTATTATTTTGCTTCTGAAAGTATGCATTTCCAAATAAATATCAATGTTGTTAGAAATCAACTTTGCCACTTTATGGTTCTGATTCACTCGCCATGGGTCCCCACCCACATCCCAAGGTTGTGTAAAATTTTACCAGTCTTTCTTAAGAGGGTCCCTTTCAAGTGGATTAATTTTTGCACATTGAGCCTACATGTATAGGTATCTTTGAAATTTAGTCATATTAAATTAAATGCATACATCTTGTTTTGCACATGTTATATGTGATCTCACAGAAAATACCATCTCTTTATTAATTAATTTAAAGGTAAATTAAGAGCAAAATCTTATTTTATAAGTTGTAGGGGAACTGAGTTGTATCCCAGATTCTAGGTTGTATTCCTAAGAGAAGATTAAAAATATGATCACTGGTTTTTTTATGGTTCATTTTTTAAAGTCGTATATTTAATTACGTGTCTAGTGCCTTCTGTAAAGTTAGAAAAAAAGACTTTCACTTAGGTTTAGTAAATGATCCTGGATTAAAAATAATTTCATAGAGGGCCGGCCGAGTGGCNATTCATTCATTCATGCATGCATTTATTGGGAATCATCTTGTGTCAAGCTCTCAAGATCTAAAGATGACTAAGTTAGACAAAGTCACAGCCATCATAGAGCTTACATTACAATGTAGGAAACAGAAAACAAGCAAGTGGGGAGACAAACAAAAACAAGTAAATAAACAAACAAGATAATTACATGTTGAGGTTATTGCTATGAAGAACCTAAACAGACTGATGAGACAGAGCCTGCCTGGGGGAGGCCATTGTCCCTCCATAGGAAGATCAGAGGATCCTATCTGAGAAGGTAACATGTGAGCTGAGATCTGAAAAATGAAAAGCGCAGAAGAAGGGAAGGGACTGGCCTGTTCAAGGAACAAAAATAAGACCAACTTTTGCATAGTGAGTGGGGTTGAATGGTATGAAATAACATTAGAAAACTAGGTCCAAGTATATAGGACCTCACTAGAGTACACTAAGAAGTTTAGACTTTACTCTGAGCTAGAAGTCTGAAGTGTTTTAAGCAGGGGAGTTGGCTTGGTCAGAATAAAATTTTAAGACATTTACTCTAGTCCCTGTAGAGCAGCGGTTCTCAACCTTTCACAAGGGTCGCCTAAGATCATCGGAAAACACATATTTTCGATGGTCTTAGGAACCGAGACACCGTTCCTCTATCCGAGACACCGTTCCTCTATCCGTCTCCAGGCCCACATGCAGATACACCCACATACGAGTACCCGGCGACTCCTGTGAAAGGGTCGTTCGACCCCCAAAGGGATCAGGACCCACAGGTTGAGAACCGTTGCTGTAGAGAATGGATTAAAGAGCAAGAGATTAGGAAACAGATGAAGGGGTTATTCCAGGATTCTAGAGCAGAGATGATGATTGCCTAGACCAGGAGTAGGAGAGCAAAGGAGAAAGATGGAGAGAAGACATATCAAAGATGGCATCTGGAGATAAAATGAAACGGCTTTGGTGACGGATTAACAGCATGTGGAGCTAGGGGGAGGTAGTGGAAATAGAGTAGTAATCAAGGATGACCCTGGTGTTTTGGCTTACTCATCAGAGTAGAAATTCGTGGTATTGATTGAATTAATGAAGGTTTGGTGAGAAAGCAGTTAGGACTGAGTTTTCTGTGGTGGGTTGAGGGCATAACTAGAAATCAAGAGCTTTGTTTTGGTTGGAGATATATATTAGACATTCAAAAGAAGCTGTCAGGGCCGGCCGAGTGGCGCGATGGTTAAGAACTGGCTTGGGACGCCAGAGGGCCCCGGTTCGGATCCCACATATGAGGGCCAGTGACGCTGCCTCGCCCGGGAAGAGCGCAATGATGGTTCCAACTTGGGCCTGTGAAGCAACGTCCTCCACAACTAGACTGAAGAACAACAAAAAAAAAATCGACGCAACTTGTCTGTTCCCCTTCCCCCAATTCCCCAGCACTGTTCCCATCCCCCCAATTCCCCAATTAAAAAAAAAAATCTCTCAGCACTGTAACTCCTCAAATTTGGCTCTCATCATCACTTATAGTATATATAATAGGTGAAATATCTTTGCTATAAAATATAGTAAAATATAGCTTTTTTCCTTTAGTATGTTTTCCTTATTTATTTTTCACTGCACATTTTTCTAGTGGAATCTGTTCACTTTTCTTTCATTTTTTTAACCACTTCACTTTGGAAAATTTCCATCTGTCAAAGGAACTAACAAATCTAACATTCTACCTTCT
>NW_017731364.1:240371-260921 GCF_001890085.2 Hipposideros armiger | reverse complement strand
AAAAATATATAATTAAAAAAAATAATTTCATAGAGTATGTTCATTCATTCATTCCACATTTATTGAGAATATGCTGTATACTTCACAGATTTCATCATAATAGCAAAAAGTTAGAAGTGATTTAAGTGCCCATTATAGGAGAATGCTGAAATAAATATTATATAGCCATTGAAATAAATGGTAATCAACATGTTACAAGTTTTTGTAAGAATAAAATTAAATCATGTGTGTGAAAGCACTTCTATAAACAGTAATTGACTACACAATTGTTGCTTCTATTGTTTTTATTAACATGTAAAGCTACAAAAATAAATAAACAAGCTGTTTATGAAAGGGAAAAATTGAAAATACAGTACAAGGGCAACACTGGTACTATCTAGACTCTATATTTGACTAAAACACACATTTTTTTGGTTAGATACTTGGTCTGCATCAGACAAGAAACTAGAGCATATTTTCCCTTTGTTCCTGTATTAAACGAAGGGGCATATTTAAAGTTAATGCTACACTTTCAGAGACCTATTTTAGCTAAAATAATGATTTACTTCAAAGTTTTGGAGAAAAGACTCTGGCTAAACCCAGGAATAGTGTGGAATCCGCCATTTTCCTACTGCAGTGGGGAGAGGGCCACACGGCAGGATTCAAAACCCAGGTGAGTCTATCAGAAAAGTCTCAGAAATTTAAGCAAGAGACTCTGAACTGGAAACTCAGGACAATTTCATTATCTCAAATCAAGAATCCCTGAGCATTTCCCATTATTATTGTTCTCCTTAAGGTAGATGCAATACAGTCATTAAAAAAAATAAATAAATAACAGCTTTGGAATCAGATTTGAATTTAAACCCTAGCAGCTTTGCTTTATTAGCTGGTCAGATTATTTACCTTTCAGAGTCCGTTTCCTCCTATGTAAAAAGGAGTTGTGACACCATTTGCTGTAAGATGTGGTTGTTACATGGTTTAAGCATGAACAATAATAATAGTTAACATGCACCGAGTATTTCTAATGTGCCGAGTCTGTGCCAAGTTCCTTACATGTGCTTCTCCTGGTGAGTCCCCACACTGTCCTATAAGAAAGGTGGTATGGGCTCTATTTTATAATTGAATAAACTGAGGTTTAATGCTACCACACAGCTAACAAGTGGCGGAGCCAAGACCAGTGAAATAACAATGGAAAGCCTAGAACATAACTGTTATTTTTTAAATGTAGTCCTCTTCTTCAGCAGCCTTAGTGGAGGGTTTCAGGAACAGGAGACAGTCTTCACTCTCTCTTTGGTACAGAACTCAGAGGTCCCGCTTCCCACGGGGACCTGCAATGGCTCTACACAGACCTCTGCCTCTGACCTCGTGCCAAGGTAAACCTTATTTATTGTACATCTTGTGATCTCAGGCAGAGAAAGTGCAGCATAATGCAAATATTGAAAAAAACTTTGAAATGGGCAGCAGTCCCCCAAGTGTGCACACCATGTGACGCAAAGGCACATGTCTGTTTTTATCTCTGACCCACTGAAGGAACCAAGTAGCCGGGAGCCATGCGATGACTTAGCATGGCAGAGTCCTGACCAATCTAGTTTATGACCTGGTCTGCTAGTGAATCTATCCTCATTCCTACAAAAGACAGAGGCCAGCTAAGGCAGGCTAAGGCAGGAAGAGGATGGTTTCACCATTCTCACTCCACTCACTTCGCAGCACGGTGTCCTTGAACAAGTTGCTTCATTTCTCTGAGGCCCATTTCCTTATCAGTAAAATAAAGATAGGAGTAGCTATCTCATCAAGTTGTTAAGGGGATTAAAGGAGATCTTTCTGAATCACAAATCCAATAGAAGCCTGACTTTTACTGCTTGAAGGCCCCCCTCCTCCCCTGCAGGGCTCTTCTGTGCCTTTCTGGTAAAACCCAATCCCCCAGGAAGCCTACCCAGCAGCCCTCCCATGTGCTCCCTCCTTCTCCAGGCTCCAGCCACATAATGCTACTTGCACTTTCCCAGATACAGTTGTCCTCACTTGTGTCTCTTCAATTGTTCATTCACCCAGCAAAGAAAAAAAAAAAAGTGAGCCCTGTTATGAGTAAGGCCTTGGATTAAATATTGGGACTATAACTGTGGAACCAGACAGACACAGCCCCTGCTGTCAAAGACCCTGAGAGCCAGTGAAAGTTCAGGTGAGCAAAGTGGCCATTACAGTTCTGGGTGCTGAGTGATGCAAGAGGGAAGGGCAAGGTGCCATAGGAGTGCGTATGAAAGGGCATTTTACCTAGACTTGGAAGGTCTTAGAAAGCTGTCTGAAGAAGTTAGATTGTATTTAGAGAGTAGCTCTCAACGGTTGTAGGTGTGCCCTTGTGGAAATCACAGCTCTCTCTCTCTGCATTCTTTGTGTAAGGCTGAGAAAGATCGTATTATTTACCAAAAGGAGTAGTCTACATCTCTTTGGCTATGCTCTCCAAAGGTCTAGGAAATCTCAGTCCAGCATAGTCTCCATTTCCTTATGACCTTCTCACAAAAGAGCCTTTTTTATTCCCAGGGATGAAATATCCCAGCAACAGGTCAGTAGAAGAGTGAGGTGCCCAGGGAAATTTTCTCTGAGAAGAACATAGGAATTTTTTTTTAAGGGGAGAGAAGGGGAAGGATAGCAATTCTTCCTGAAGAAATTATGAAACTTTAAAATCACCACTCAGCAATCCCCATTGAAACAATTGATTGAATTAAAGATTGTTAACGGGTGCTAAAACCATTAGATGAAAAATTGTTGATGAACAGGATACTCAAAAATGCCTTAAAGATGGGTTCACTCTCAAAAAAAATAAAAAAATAAAAAAATAAAAATAAAATAAAATAATAAAAAATGCCTTAAAATGAGAAGTTCTGATGCTCACCATCTTACCCAAATAATCAAATTCAAAGCTGCCCTCTGAAGCATTTGACAGGATTCTTCTCCCATATCTTTGATTGTTTTCATTCCAAAGTTGATTCTAACTCTTCTTTTGCCATTTCTTAATATGAGTGTCTTTAAAGTTTAGTCTTCTGCCCTCTATTCTTCTTATGCTACACAGTCTTCTTGTGCAAGCTCAGCCACTCCCAAGATCTTAACCAAAAACTATACGCCAATCACCTCTGAATAATCTGTGCTTCCATCTGCGGTCTCTTTCAAAGCTATGTTCACCATAGTCCAACCACCTGCTGGCCTTGCTCACTGGGACTTCCTCAACTGCAACTTTCCTAGGCTTAATGTCTCCCTTTTCCTGGCCCCAATCAGGTATGTTCCCCATCTTGCATTGCTTAACTTAGTTAATGGCCTCATGCTTCATCAGTTAGTTATCCAAGCCAGAAATCTGGTGGTCTTTCTATATATTGTCAGCAAAGATTTATTTATGATCTACTAATGGCTACTGTATTTATTGTTACGATGCAGTAGGGGCAAAATCATTTTCAACAATTATTCACCTGGAGAAATTAACATTGATTAAATGATCACACAAATACATGAATTGTTAGAAACTGAAATATATGTTTTAAAAGAAAGCAATACGGAGCTAAGAGAGAATAAAACAGAGAACCTAACCCAAGCTAGGGGTGGATGGAGACGGAGACAAGGAGATTCATTTCATAAAATGCTTCTCTGAAAAAAATATTTGAATTCAAAGGAAGATACATTGGCATGAACTAAGTGGGGGATGGGCGAGATGGGTGAGTAAAGAGATGGTGATTTCTAGGAAGAGGGAAGAACACATGCAAATTCCTTGAGGTAGCTCTTTTGAAGAAGTAAGAGAATGATGGTGTGGGTGGAGCACAGAGAACAAGAGGTAAAGAGGCTAAGATTGGACTGGAGGAATCATTGGGACCAAAACTTGCTGAGCACTGGACATTATACATAGTGATTTGAACATTATCTTAAAAACAATGGAAAGGCATTGAAAGGTTTTAAACATGGCAAGGTAAGGCTGGGGTGGGAGTTAACATGTTGTGTGTTGTGCAAATATCACTGGCTGATAAATGAAAAACTGTTGAAGGGAATATATGAGGACGTGGGATGCCAGTTAGGAGGCAGCTGAAGGCGTCTAGATGAAAGGTAACAGTAGCTTTCCCTGAGCCAATGGCAGTGGAGATGGAGTAAAGCAAACAGATTCAAGTAATATTTTAGGAGTAAAATCTACAAAGCTTGAAATAGGTAGCATATGGGGTAGGTTGGTAAAGAAAGGAGACTGGGATGGCTCCAAGATTTCCAGAAATTCTGAATGTGGGACCCCAGCAATCTGTGTTTCCTAAGAAAAAGAACATGGAAAGGGGACCAAATGAAAGAAGAGCAGGAAGATTATGAGTTCAGGTTGGACACATGAAGACTAAGATGACCTTGAGATATCCAAACAGAGTTATCAAGTAAACATTTGGATATATGGGTTTGGACCCAGAAGAGAGATTGGGCCTGAG
This sequence comes from Hipposideros armiger, assembly GCF_001890085.2. Lineage (NCBI taxonomy): Eukaryota > Metazoa > Chordata > Mammalia > Chiroptera > Hipposideridae > Hipposideros > Hipposideros armiger. The sequence continues at coordinate 256,503 of NW_017731364.1, read as the reverse complement.
ATTTGGGAATCATTGACATTTAGGTGCTAATTCTGACCATAAGAAGGGATAAGGTTGCCAGTGGGAAGATTATAGAATGAGGAAAGGGTCTATTACAGAGACTTAAAGAGTGCCAACATTTATTGGCCAGGTACAGGAGAATGATTGAACCTTCAAAGGAAGACTGAGAAAGCATTCTCAGGTGGGAGGGAGTAAAAGCAGAAGTATGTAACATCATGGAAGTCAAAATTAGTGCATGTTTTAAATGGGAAGAAATTACTAATAGACTCAAATGCTGCTGCAAGGTAAATTTAGATGAGAACTAGGTATATACCCCAGAGAAAAGAAGACATACATCCATAAAAACATGTACATGAATGCTCACAGCAGTATTTTGTTTGTTTGTTTGTTTTAACTCAGCCATCCTGCCAACTGTTAGCAGCTCAGCGGCAGCTCAGCAGCAGCTCAGCTCGGGCTGGGAATTGAACCGGCGACCCTGTTTTTCAGAGCTCACACTCTTGAGCAAGCTCTTAACCAACTGAGCCACTCGGCCGGCCCTCAGTATTCTTTATAATAGCCCAAAGTAGAAACAATCAGAAATGTCTATAAAAGATGAATGAGTAAATAAAATGTGGTATACCTATACAATGGAATATTTTCATCAAAAAAAAAGCAATGAAAAACTGACACATGCTACAACATGGATGAACTTTGAAAATACTATGCTCAGTGAAAGAAGTCAGTTATAAAAAAAAATACATAAAGTATGATTTCATTCACATGAAATGTCCAGAATAGGCAAATCTATGGACAGAAAGTAGATAAGTGTTTGCCTGGATTTAGGGAGGTGAGAGGGGGATGAGCAGTGACTGCTAATAAGCACAGGGTTTCTTTTGAAGGTGAAGAAAAAGATCGAAAACTAGATTGTAGAGATAGTTGCACAACTCTGTGAATATATTACAAACTGTTGAAATGTACACTCTAAATAGGTGAATTGTATGGTACATGAATTTTATCTCATCAAAGCTATTTTTAAAAAAAGAAAGGAGGAAACTGACATTTAAGCCAGGTGACAAAAGACTGTTTTTTAAATGGGTGTTATTTCTTTTTGTTGATTCCAGGATCCTCTTATTCTGGTATCAAAATAGCTAGGAAACTGATTTTGTCACAACACATTTGTTTGGATGCAGACAGAATGAAAACAAAAGACTTAATGGTTTTGGGGGGTCTTTCAAATCAACTAAAGAGCAACCCAATCAACTAGTGACTGAGGTATTTATACATCTTGGATCCTGAGAGTGCCATAGATACTCTGACAAAATTCTGAGTACAATGACCCTTCCTATCCATGGGGCATACGTTCAAAGACCCCCAGTGGATGCCTGAAACTGTGGATAGAACCAAACCCTATATATATTGTGTTTTTTTCCCATATATACATACTTTTTCACTTAAAAGAAGCACTTTACAGATTTTCTTTGTCATATCTGAATTGCCAGAATACTACTCTTGCACTTTGGGGCCATTATTAAGTAAAACAAGGGTTACTTGAACACAAGCACTGCAATACCAGGACAGTTGATCTGCTAGCCAACGTGGTTACTAAGTGACTAATGGGCGGGGAGCATATACAGCATGGATGTGCTGGACAAAGGGATGATTCACGTCCCAGGTGGGATGCAGCAGGACACTGTGAGATTCATTACGCTACTCAGACTGGCATGTCATTTGAAACTTATGAATTGTTTATTTCTGGAATATTCCATTTAATATTTTTGGACCACAGTTGACCTCAGGTAATTAAACTGTGGAAAGCAAAACCACCAATAAGGGGGAACTACTATATTCAATCCAATTACATTCATTTATTAACCTCCATTTATTGAGAATCTATATGTGGCACTTTATAATACAAGTTTGAAATAGTAGTAATTTTTTTAAATATTAAATTGAGACCCATGGTCTGATAACAGGACCAGATATTAGAAATGAGGGCTATCCCTTAAATCAGGGTATAAACTCTCTTGGGACACAATTCAGTTCTAGATAATAGGAAGATGGAAGTAAGACACTGACATTTATTGAATGTCTACAATTTGTCAAGTATTGTGCTAAGCAATTCAAAAGTATAATCTCATTTAATCCTCATAATAACACTTTGAGGTATTATCCTCAGGTGAAGAGACTATTCAAAGAGGTTATGCAAATTACCCAAAGTCATATAACCTGTAAGCTAGAGACAAAGTATTTAAAACCAGGTCTTCTGATTCTATAAACAGTATTTTGCTCTTTTTTTTTTTTTTGGTTTCGTTTTGCCCATACTGCTTCCCAAGAGAATGTTTATGAATCAATTAATTTATCCAATCTTTCCACTTTCACTCTAGCGCTGCTTTTATGCATGCTTCCCCTCTGCCTTCACCCACCTCTTAGGAAACAAAGATTTAGACAAAGTTGGGAGAGTGAAAGACCTTGGTTTTACTCTGGGTTAGCCTCTTCTTTGTACCACAGTAGCAAGTAGTTTAATCTATCCCAGCTTCAGTGCCCTCATCTGTAAAATGAGAATGATAATAACTACCTCACATGATATTTGTGAAGATTAATGTGATTAACAAGCATAGTGCCCTCACAAAGTGGTTTAAAAATATTTTTTAATATGGGAATGAAGACAAGAAATGCTATGCATTAATAAAGGAAGAAATCCTTGAGAGTCAGGGATGCTTCACAAAGCAGGTAAGACTTAAATTACTCCTTGAAAGATGAGTAGATTCTGAATAATCACAATTGCATAAGAGAAGCTGGATAAAGACTTGTTCTTTTTCTGTGTTTTAAATATTCTTTTACAAGATACACTGTAGAGCAGTACCAGGAGCTGGCTGTAATAAGAAGGTGAAGCCTCCCTTCTTGAGCAGTTAGTCTGCATTCATATGAATGTGGGGATTCTCCCACCCTTTTTACTTTCCTGACCCAAAAATGTCTTAAGAACTCCAACTTGACTCCAATCCACCAACTCAAATTTCAAGCCTGACCATGGATAATTCCTCCACAGGTGTTTCCTCTTTACCATACACTTACAACCATTCACTGATTCTTTTTAACAGCTATTTATTGAGACATAGAAAAATCCTAAATTCTTGTTTGAACTTTGACTCAGCAATTACAACAATAGGAATTTGTTCCAAAGAAATAGTCATAGTTGTGCACAAATATTAAAATTATAAAATATTGGGCCAGCCGAGTGGTGCGTTGGTTAGCAGTTAGCTTGGGATGCCAGCTTTGAGCAGCAGGGTCCTGGATTGGATCCCACATGAGGACCAGTGACGCTGCGCCCTCTACAGCTAAGATGGTGAACAACAGCTCAACCTGGAGCTGGGCTGCTGTGAGTCACCAGCAACCATGTAGGCTGCAGTGGAGCTGCAGTGGAGCTGCAGTGGGCTGCTATAAAGCTACCGTGAGCGGCCATCCAGGGGCTAGTGACTGATCTGCCTCACCCAGGAAGAGTGCAATGATAACACCAACATGGGCCGGTGAAGCGATGTCCTCCACAACTAGACTGAAGAACAAAAGGACAGCAACTTTTTTGTTCCTCTTCCCTGATTTCCCAATGCTGTTCCCCTCCCCCAATTCCCCAATAAAATCTTAAAAAAAAAAGTTATAAGAATGTTTATCATAGGGTGAAATGTCTATTACATTGTTTTATACACCTGAAACTAATAACAATAACAAAAAAGAATAAACAGAACCAAAAAAAAATGTTTATCATAAAGGCAAAAAGCTGAAGAAGAGCTAGATGTTCAGCAATAGGTGATGAGTTATGTAAATTCATTAAAGATAATATTATACAACCATTAGAGATAATGTGTAAAACAATAGAGTATACATATAAAAATACTAATGTGATTTCACACTAATCTATTAACAATGATCATCTCTGGAGTGGCTTTATAAGTGTTTAATTTTTCTTTTCTATAATGAATACCTAATACTCCTATATTAAGAAAAAATAGTTTTTTTAAGTCTACTGAGCTTGGTCTGTGGAATGTTATATTAAAAAGAAAAAGATATGGGAAGTGGCCAAAAAGATATGAATAAAGTGCCATACCCATTTTTCTGTACTTTTTTTTAATACAAGAATATGGTGAAAGATTAGATTTTTTTAACCAAGTTAACTTTTCTCACATTTCTCATTTTTATCCTAATAAATGTTCAATAAGTAGTAGTATTAGTAGTATTTTAGTAGAGAAAATAACACATTACACAAATATTATGATACTGTGGCAGAATTATCACAGTTTTCATTTGAATTGGAAAGTTGTTAATAACAAACAAATTTCAAGGTCCTTATGGCTTTGGAAACCATGTTTCTTCAGACTAGGCAAAGGTAGACTTGAATGAAAAGAAATATTTCTTTTCTCTTTTTATCTTTCCTTTTCTTGAAAAATCTCAGAGCACTTATTATTTTAACAATTAATTAAAAATTTAAAATAAAATCATATAAAACTTAAACAAATCAAAAGTCATAAAGTAAAGGTTAAAAGGTTTTTCTACTTTTCATTGCTAGGTTATCACGAGTCACTAACCAAAAGTAACTTGATGTCTTGTTTAAAAAACTTGTTCTTCAAACACAAAATGGAATCACACTATCCATACTACTCTGCAGTTTATTATCTGGCATATTTCTATATTACACATAGAGTTTATTTCTTTTAGTTTCATATACATAATTTTAATGGAGTTTTTCATATTCAAGATTTCAGTGTTCCATCCAACCAAAGTAACACCAATGATAACTTTACAACTGAGAGATGACCCTTTTTACATCTTGAAATATCATTTCTCAAAATAGCATTTTGCAATATCATTTCTGATTTCTTCCTATTATACTACTAGTCTTAGAAAAACAACTACCATTTATTATATACCATTTATTATATACATATACCACATGTATACTAAGTGCTTTACATATATCACTTAACACATCAACCCCGAGATGTAAATATTATCATTCTATTTTAGCAATAAGGAAACCAAATTTCAGAGAGGTGAAAGAATTGTCCAAGGTCACAAAGATGACATGTGGCAGAGCCTGGATTCAAACCCAGATCAGTCTGACACCAAAGACTATTCTCAATCAGGTATCTGACTCACCACTAAACCAAAAGTTACATAAATATGTGTGTGTGTGTGTATATATATATATATATATATATATATATATATATATATATATTTTTTTNACACCCTTTTTCAAAAAATTTGGGGTCTAAAAACTGGGTGTGTCTTATACAGTGGTTGTAGATTTTTTTTTACTTGCATTTCCCGCTTTTTTCTGTGCTTGTTTTTACATTCATACAACCACTGTATAAGACGCATCCAGTTTTCAGACCCCAAACTTTTCGAAAACAGGTGCATCTTATACATGGGGAAATACAGTACGCATGATATATAGAAACATGGAGGTAAATATAAAAATAAAAGCTGACACATGAAAGTAATTGCCTCCAGAAAGAGGGAGGTAAGGGACGGGGAGGTAGAGAACTATTGCTTTTCCTTATAAACCTGTTGAAACCATTTTATTCTTTAAACTATGGGTATATATAACTTTGATACAAGAATAGAAACAATACTTAAAATTAAGGGGAAAAAAAGGGTGGAACTGGCTTTCAGGGCTACATGTATTTGGGTTGGAATCTCACTTTAGCACTTACTTAGATCTGACCATGCTAAAATTAACTTCCTTAACCTCTCTGAGCCTATTTGTTTCCATTTATAAAATCAAGACTATGGTGGTTACAAGGATTAAATGAGGTTTAGTGTGTAAGGCCTTTTGCCCTTATTGGATAATTAATGTCAGTTCCCATGTCAAACGGCCAAGGTTCCCACCCTCTCATTGGCCATTGTAGGAGACTAGCAGTCAGTTTTCTGACCTTAGAGCAGAGTTCTAATTACACCAAATGCTGTCATCTGACCAGAGACTTCAGATCAGTGTTTCTCAATCTTGAACAAGGTACAGACCCCTTTCAAAAGAGAAAATGAAACACCAGACTCTTAGGGATCCAGTGTTGACTCAGACTACTTCTATTATAATGTTTTTAAATATTATAATATTATTTCTATATGTATTAACTCCTTATATACATAGAACTTAAGAGATAATAAAGTTTAAAAAATTTTTTAAATGAAAACCAAATTAAAAAAACTGTAGAATTCAAATGAATGCCAATTTAATGTGACAGCTGGTGATATTTTTCTGAAACTGCATCATGGCTCTTGAAGAGCATATGCTATAGCAAGTTCTCATGGGTACCTATGCCCAGGCCACTGGGTGCTAGTTGACCAAATTTCTCACTGCTTTTCTGTGACTCTTCCTTCCACAGCTGGCTGTGGACTCCTCAGCCTTTGCACGGTGCTAGCACGTCTCTCATGTCTCAGGTCTACTCGTGATATTTTCTTGTTAGCCAGGTAATTAAAGTGACATAATTTGGCACCAACTCAATTATAAACTGAAACTCAGGCTCAAAAACTGAGAAAAACCCTAAATTAAAAGTCATCATGGGGCTGGACAAGTGACTCGGTTAAGAGTCCGCTCAAGAGTGTGAGCTCTGAGCAACAGCAGTTCAATTCCCGCAGGTGGCAGGACAGCTCAGCTAAATAAAATAAATAAACAAAAAAATAAATTAAATAAAATAAATAAAAANTTTTATTGGGGAATTGGGGGAGGAGAACAGTGCTGGGGAATCGGGGGAAGGGGAACAGACAAGTTGCTGTCCTTTTGTTGTTCAATCTAATTGTGGAGGACGTCGCTTCACTGGCCAATGTTGGTATTATCATTGCGCTCTTCCCAGGTGAGGCAGATCGGTTGCCGGCCTCAGGACGGCCGCTCACAGCGGCTCTTGGCAGCTCACACCGGCTGCTGGCCACTCACACTGGCTGCCGGTCACACATGGTAGCTTATGGCAGCCCACTGCAGCAGGGGCTGCAGCCTGTGCCATCGCCGGCGACTCAACGGCAGCCCAGCTCCAGGTTGAGCTACTGCTCACCATCTTAGCTGTAGAGGGCAATGTCACTGGCCCTCGTGTGGGATCTGAACTGGGGCGCTGCTACTCTGAGCTGGCGTCCCAAGCCAGCTCTTAACCAACGTGCCTCTCGGCCGGCCCTGTGCATACATATTTATGAAAAAGAAACCATATTATGCATATTACTTAATAACCTATTTTTTTACTTGCAAATGTACCATAGACTTATTTTCATCTCAATAGATTACAATTTCACATTAATTTCTAATGACTGCCTTGCTCTTCATTATATGGAGGATCATAAATATTGGAACCAATTCCCCAGTTAGATATAGGATTGATTCCAATATATCACTATTTTAATAAACACTGATATAAATATTTTTATTTGCTGCACACTTTAAAGCATTCACTCACATACAAAATACCTTTGGTAAAATTGTCCTTTTACCTACTTGATTCAATAACTTCTTGTAGAATTTCAAAGAAACCTGCATTACAATGAATTAAGAATACATATAAGAAAGCAAAATATAATTCCTTTTTGTTTTCATACTTTACTTAATTGACAACACTTAGTTTACTTTTATTGGGGGAAGCTGAAAACAATCTAAATGACTAACAATAAATTTTAACTTAAAGTATAAATCTGTACTGTCCACTATGGTAACCACCAGCCATATTTGGCTATTTAAATTTAATAAAATGAAAAATTCAGTTTCCCAGTTTCACTAGTCATATTTCAAGGGCTCAATTATCACATGGGACTAGTATTGACCATATTGGACAGGGCCAATAATAGAACATTTCCATCATCGCAGAAATTTCCATTGAATAGTGCTAATATAGAATACTCATATATTATGAAATGTTTTAAAGGAATCCGGAAGATTCTATCTACACTGACATGGATATAAGATTTTTGTTTGTTTTTAACTTTTTACAACTATGGACTATGGACTCATAAGGCTAAGAGATGTTTATAATAATTATACAAGATTATAGTCATGTGCTATGTGAATTTTTAAAAATAACTAGATTTTTTAAAACCCTTCCCATGGAAGTTGAATTTATACAGTAGTGAGGGGACACAGTGAAGAAATGAGGTCACTTCAACTTAATTTATCAGGGAAAGGTTTCATGGAGGAGGTAACCCTGAGCTAAGTCCAGAAATGTAAGCAATAAAGAGACACAAGGCAGAGAGAAGAGGGAGTGTATCCAGGGCTGGATGGAAGGGTAGATTTAAATAAGGATTTAAAGCCCAAAGTACTTTGACCAGTTTTACATTTGGGGAATGCTACAAGAATTAAGTAACATAATTTATAATGAAAATACTTTGTAAACTGTAAAGTGCTGTTCTAAACTAAAAAGACTAGGAGCACAATGTGTATGTTTTGAAAACTTGTGAGTTTTGAAAACAAAATGCACATAAAACAGCATTTTTATATCTATATCTATATATCTATATCTGTATCTATGTCTATATATCTCTCTATATATTTGAGCCAAAGAGAGAAAACACCTGGAAGCAAGATCTCAACAGACTGAGAAAAATGCTTTATATGAAAATAAATAGAATTACTGTTAGCTACTATTATATAAATAACAAATGCATATACACCATTACATATGCAATAAGACTGAATTAGTCGAATATTTACTTGTTTCATACATCTAAAGAGTCACTATTATCACTTATAGTCTCACAATTATGTTAAGAAAAAAAAACAAAAAGCAAAAATATCTAGCCAGAAATATCGTTCTACCTCATGATGATTTCATTTTTCTTTTGCATAAGCCTGTGTCTTTCAAATAATCCACGAGCAAATAGCTCCATTCTGTAGTTGAGAAATTATAAAAGACCATGTAATCAGCTGACAAAGGAACTGAAAACAAGCCCAGAGGAAATGCATGGCTGTTCTTACAAAGTCACAATGTACTGTTCTGTTTGCCTCCCACTCTCAAAGTGTATATTCCTGACATTTCTTGTCTTATAATTGGACTTTATGAATGAGAGCTGTAGGATGCTGTCTGGTGAATGATCTGAAAAGGATCTGCTGAAACACAGTGGAGGTGCTGCAAAAACTAAATGCTAGGTTTTGTGTGGGAACTTAAATCAGAGGCATAAATTAGAAATTTAGAACCCCAAATTTTATTCTTTATAAAATAAGGGCTATTTTCTCGGTCCTGAATGGAGACTTTGAGTAGGTTTAGGTGATATATAATGTGGAAACCAAATGCATAAGCCAGGGTTTCGGAATAGCTTGGGGGGTCCCACAGCTTCCCAGAGTTTACAAGTGTATTGGTAAGAAAACAGTTCAGTAATCTTTATCTTCTTTAATTTAGCTTCTCTACCCCAACTCCTGAGCAACCATTAATAACCATACTTATTAACATTTTCATAGCATGTTGTTCTAACTGCATTCAGTTTCATATCTCATGTGATCTAGCTGATGAATAGCACCAGTTAGTCAAGAATTAATTCACTGGGTGCCTGGAAATAATCAGCCATATTTATAATAGTAAATAAACTTTTCCTGTGTGCCTACTATGTGCCACATGAGAACCAACAGCCACATGGTTTTCTTCACATTCAGGTGGGGTCACGACAAGGATTCTATTTGTTGGCAAAAATACTGGGGAAAGGAAAAGAAAAAGAAAAAACGCATTTCCGAAGCAGGGCAGGCAAGAATCAAAAAGGCTTGAAAAAATTCTCCAAGGAAACAGGCCATTATGTTAATGGTCTCTGTATGTCTCTGGGTGGTAAGCATTGTGGGTTTTTTCCCTTCATCATGTTTTTTTTTTTAATACTTTCTAACTTTTTTCTACAACAGGCATATATAACATAAGCAGAAAATAATAAAGTAAAAATCTTAAAAGAAAAAAGGGTCTCCAAAAGACTATACAAAATAATGAAGAGATTCAAATGTAAATAAGTCCATTGATTGGTATAGTTGACTGCCAATCATATTGATAGACAACATGACTCCAGCTACTTACTTGATTTTTATTTTTTTTTTAATCAAGCATTGGGCCTCAACCATTGGTAAAAAAGAAATATTCCATTCACCTTATGAAGGCATTAACTCTTTATGGACTCTGGAACTTTGCCTCTACTGAAAGAATTCATGCAATGCCCGACCCATAATAACTGAAAAGCCCTAAAATAACCCGAACATTTAATCTGTCTTTTTCAAAGATAAGCATGGGATCCTGGGGAGAATAATACTGTATTGTAGGTTACTGTATGGCATTTACGGGTTAAAAAACAACTGTCATATCAACAACAACAAAATGTGGAAAATTCACCCATTGCCTTTTGTTTTTACATTTATGTGATCCTTTCTGCTGTTAGACATGACTATGCCCAGCTAAATTCTGGTTAGTCAGAAAAATCAGAGGGAGCCCCCAGTGTATAAAAGGGTCATTCATTCATCAAGGGCTGAGCACGAAGGCCCTTGGTCCACAGTGAGTTATCCTGTGCACATAGCCTCCAAGTACAGATGGCTCCTCAGGGCAGGAATTAGAGATGAAGAGAGAAATGACTCTCAAATGGAATACAGTACATTAATTCACTTAGAAGGCACCAGGGTGTGTCTGCTTTACTGACTTTTCCGAAAGCACTTTCCAGTTATACGGAATATGTTTACTCCTTTAAATGTGCCTCTGAATTTCCCCAAATGAGGGCCATGGCTTATCACCAAATTCTAAATGAGCTGCTTGCTGGTTTGAAAACACTGGAGGCCATTTGGGTCTCAGAGACACTGGAGGCAAGACGTCACCTTTGTATTCACCCACCCCCAGAAGCTCCCAAGAGCAGGCAAGGCCTTTCACTCGTGAGTTCTGACAGTTGGCTGAGGCCTCCCTGAGGAGAGAAGAAAGGGGGGAAACTGCTGGGTGAGGTTGGCCTTTCCTAACTTTTATTAATAGAGAACATGTGGGCTTAGGCAAAGGCGGGGACTGGGGCTGCTGAGTAAACAGGATGGGATGAGAAAGAGAATGATGCTTTTATATTCTTGTCTATTATAGATCCAGGGAGGATCTGTAATGGAGATGAAAGGGAGACATTTAAAGGAAGTAGCTTCCAGAGCTAAATGTGCAGACCACTGATGCCTACTTTCCCATTTCCCAGGGCAGGGAGCTGTGTGGTCAACTGGCATTGCTAACCAAACTGCTAACCAGGTTTCACTAAGGTTTTCCTGATCTATGGCTCTGTTACACCCCTATCATCTGAGGATGCTTGTTTAGACCTTTCATTTAGTTATTCATTCCACTAAGATTAATCGAGTGCTACTGTTTGTCAGGCACTGTTTTGGGCACTGTGAATAATGCAACAGTGAACAAGATGGCCTTCATGGACAGTCTAGAGAGAAAGGTGATAAAGAACTACAATAGGCAGGTACAGAATGTGGCACCAATGAGATGTAGGTGCCAGAGGAGCCTAGAGAGGGAGTACCAATTCAAACTTTGTCAGGGGAAGGGTAGCCAGGGAGGGCTCCCCTGAAAAGGAGTCCATGACACTTCAATTGAGCCTGGAGTTAACCAGCTAGAGAAGGGAGGGTGGGTTTAAGGCTTGACATGACAAGAGCTTTGTAGAATGAGGGTAATAGCATCACTGCTTAGAAAACTCATCTTCCTCTCAGGGATGGGAGGAAGACAGAAGAATCCCAAAGAACTTTAGGGAAGGATACTATAGAAGGATACTGTACACAAAAAGTCTGCGGGTGTGTTAGAAAACACCCAGGTGAGATTCCACATCTAGAGGAGGGATGAGAAAGAGTGATGTTTGCATCTGAAACTTTCTTCCACATGCTGACCTATTTTTGTCTAAAACCCATAAATGCCTTTTGATGGAAAGGGAATTAAAGACTATGAGGCAGGTAGATATATGAGGGAGTTTTCCCTTTCCTTACAAAAAAAAATGCTGATATTTTTACAAACATTGGTATTTAAAGTATCTTAAGTATGTTTGCCAGTTATCAATAGTTTTAGAAGCAGCATTCCTAAGATAAATCACATTTTAAATTTTTGTCGACATCTGAATATCAGGAAATTGTATCACTAAATTTAATTTTTAATACTATATACACGTATGTCCTAAATACTGAGTATTTGGAAGATTACTACATAAAATTGAATCTTCCGTAAAATAAAACAAATACATATGAACATATCTATGATAAAGTTTTAACCACAAAAAACATAAGCTGGTATTAGAGAGCTGAACTGTAACAGATTTTTTTCATTTATCAATTTTATTTCAGACAATTTAAAAGAAATGAGAACTTTGCCAGTATAAAAAAAATTCTTTATTTCATGCCATTATTTCTTTTCAATCTGCTAGCTAAAAACATGTCCATATCAAGCTTTTGTTTCTTGATCCTTATTATAGTCTCCATAAAAATCATTAAAAATATACTGTCTCAAAAAGAGAAGCTGATTCCTCTCCTGTCCAAATTGTTAGTTTTCTGATTGACTTTGAAAACCAAAACTTTACTCTTTTTGAGGGGAAATAATCTATTTTTCTAGAGAATTTCAATCTGTCAGTCACTCTGATAGACGCATAGCTCCTACTGTATTATTTTTTGCTTCAGCTAACATATGTTAAAAGAAAATCATTTTTAAAGCTGAAGACAACTATTCAACATTCTGATTAGCTCCAAAAGTTCTTCAGTCAACCAGTGACTGCCAAATTTCCCCAACATAAGACCTTATCTTGACTCATTTTCAAATATCAAACAAGTGTGTGATCTGCCCCAGAAACTAAGAGCGGCATTCTAACATTATGTGGTAGCAGAGAAGATGGAACTGCTAAATTTGTAACTCGTACATTTTCAGTTTTAAATCTCACAAAAGATACTTTGGCTCCAAGACATGAAATGATTGAGAGAGAAAAAAAGTTCAGGAAGTATTTTCACTCTTCATTTTTAGTCAATGATCCATTTGTCTGTTGGCCAAAAAGTATTGTTACAGTGAATTACTGTATGCAGGCAAAGGATACAGTTTTCACTGGTTTTTCTTCTTGGGGACTAGAGAATTCAGTGCTTTAGTGAAAAGTATAGATTGAGTTTAGACAGTTGAGGATATTTTCAGCAATTCTTTTTCACAGAAATACTTCTATGAAAAACTGTTTTAGTTGATGCTGACACGTTATCCTGCACACTGAGTTTTATACAAGTTAGTCACCCAAAAGAACCCAGCTGGACATCTGGAAATACAGCCATAGTCACTAAATTGCTATCCTGAAGGAAGAAACTGGATTAAAATGTTAAATAAATCAGTGGAATAAAATGAGGGAGCTAGCTTACTTGCTTGCATTTTCTTCCTTCCTTACTGCCCTTCTCTACTTCTCTCCCTCTCTCTTTCTTACCCTCTCTCTCCCTTTCTCTTTTTGTATCCAGATACCCGTTAGCTAAAAGCTTGTTTGTTACATGTTTTTACAACTCATGGACCTTAAACCACACTTCTGTCAGCCAGAATAGTTACAGCATAACAATTATTTAAATTGTAAGGACCCTCAGGTAAAAATGCTTCCAGTGCCAAAAAGCAGCAAATGTCCTCAGCATGCACAGACGTTGTTTCTCCCTAGAGTTTCCAACTGGGCTTTCCTCTGAATCAAGGAGACAAACCCATGGGGACTTCAAGCTGGAGCTTTTTTCCTGCAGTCTGGAAACTGACATTTGAACTACAGCATTGCCATCCACTTGCAAGTCACTGGAGATGAGCCAGTGCTGGTAGGAGGCTAAGAGGAAAAGTCAGACACTAGACCTCTGGTCAAAATTAGCAGCTCAGCAGAGTCACCTGAAGTTTGTTTAAACTACTCAGATGACTGGGTTAGCTATAACTGGTCGGGGGTGTGACCTAGGCCTTGGTATTTTTAAAAGAACAAAAGCTTGAGGATCAATGTTCTAAAGTATACAAAGTTCACATTCAGAACTAAGATAAATTAAGGTAAAAGGTGAATTAATTTTCACCTCATGTGAGCTGAAAATTAATCAAAAAGAAACAGGAAATAGCTCTTACTATAATATCTCCGTTCCTCATAATTATTCTGTTGTCATTTAATATAATCAACTGGCCATCTATAAATCCATGAAGATTTCTAATGTCTTTGTTTATTAGTTTCAGGTGTACAGGACAACATAGTGATCAGACATTTACATAGTTCACAAAGTGATGACCCCAACAAGTCCACTACCCACCAGACACTGCGTAGTTATTAGAACACTACTGACTATATTCCCCATGCTGCACTACACATTCCTGGGACTATTTATTATTATTATTATAATTGACATTCAATATTATTTTATATTAGTTTCGGGTGTACAGTGTAGTGGTTAGGTATTTACATAATTTGTGAAGTGATCCCCCAATAAATGTACTACCCATCTGACACCATACATAGTTTTCACAATATGATTGACTGCACTCCCCATATTTACTTTACATCCCCGTGACTCTTTTGTAACTACCAGTTTGTACTTCTTAATCCCTTCACCTTTCTCACCCAACCCCCTAGCCCCCCTCCCATCTAGTAACCGTCAGTTTGTTCTCTGAAACTATGGATCTGTTTGTTTTGTTTGCTCATTTATTTTGTTCTTTAGATTCCATATATAAGTGAGATTATATGGTATTTTTCTTTCTCTGTATGACTTATTTCACTTAGCATAATACCCTTTAGGTCCATCCATATTGTTGCAAATGGTAAGATTTCATTCTTTTTTATGGCCAAGTAATATTCCATTGTATATATATGTACCACAATTTCTTTTTCCAATCATCTATTATGGGCATTCTGGTTGTTTCCATATCTTGGCTATTGTAAATAGCACTGCTAGAGAACATAGAGTTGCATATATCTTTCAAATTCCTTTAAGATTTTTTAATCAAGTTACTTTGCACCTCTTCAGAAGTATGTCAGAAACTTTATATTTGAGCAACTGCAAATAGCTGTCAGTACAAACACCATGTTGTTTCTTTGCTCCTCAAGCCCCTCTGCTAGAGAGGGGTAGAAAACTCAGTAGTCAGGTGTGATACGAGTGAGCTGTCCCTTTCAGAGGGGGTTGGCCTTACCCAGGTCCCGCAATTGTGGTCAGGAAGGAGGTAGGCCCTGGGCCTCTAGATCTTCCAATTGTTCAAGAGAAGACAGAAATTTTCATACTTATGTGAAATCTCCCAATTTCTAAATGTTGGCATGTAATTCAATGGTGAATAATCAAAAAGCATCTGCTGACCAAAAGCAAGCTGCCATGTGCGACCTCTGGCCTAGAAGGTTCTTCATCTCAACTTCATGGGGCAAAATGCTACTCAGCTTTCTTCTTCTTTTTTTTTTTAATTGGGGATCAGTGTGTTTTTCCAGGGCCCATCAGCTCCAAGTCAAGTAGTTGTGGAGGGCACATCTCAGTGGCCCATGTGGGGATCGAACCGGCATCCTTGGTGTTATGAGCCTGCGCTATAACCAACTGAGTGAACCAGCCACCCAGTTTTCAATGCTCACTTCTAGAAGCCACCTCTCCTCAGCCTCCCCTTTACCCTCAGCCTAGTGCTCCGACTCTGGACACTCAAGCACATCTCCAAAGCTTATCTCCCTATAGCTGAGATTGTGTGTCTGTCTCCCCTAATAACAGCCTGCTCCCTGAGGGCAGGAATGGTACCTTAGTCCTTTTACTTTAGGAATGTATCTTAATCCCAAACTGGATTTTGACTCAGAAAACAGATGCTTATTAAATGCTTGCTATGTGTATATACAAGAATTTAACAAATTCCAATTATGGCCCCTCAGACATACAATATCATGGTTTATGAAATGACTCAGCTGTGAATAGTCATTGTAATGTAAACCCTAGTGCTGACCAAATGAAAATTATGACATAATTACATTTGGAGAAGAGGGGGATGAGAAGAGTGTTATGTGGAGTGGAGTGGGGCAGGGAGAGAAAGAGCTAAACCTCCTCTTCTAGAGTGAAAAGTTACTAGTTAGCACCTACAACTGAAAAATCAAGAAGTTCTCAATATACTGTATTTCCCCATGTTTAAGACACACCCTTTTTCAAAAAATTTGGGGTCTAAAAACTGGGTGTGTCTTATACAGTGGTTGTAGATTTTTTTTTACTTGCATTTCCCGCTTTTTTCTG
>NW_017731364.1:236419-238161 GCF_001890085.2 Hipposideros armiger | reverse complement strand
CATGCTAGAGTCAAACCTGGCAGCCTTGTTGTTAAGAGCACATGCTCTATCCACTGAGCATCCAGGCAGCAGCTCAGCTCAAGGTGACGAGTTCAGTCTTAGTTGCAAGTGGGCATAGCCCACCATTGAACAGGCAATCTTGTTACACCAGCTGAGCCATCCTGCCACCTGTTGGCAGTTCAATGACAGCTCAGCTCAGGCGCAGCGTCACTAGCCCATGTGGAAATCGAACCAATGGCCCCATTGCTCAGAGCTTGCGCTTTTAAGCCAATTCTTAACCAACTGAGCCACTCTGCCAGCCCCAAACACATGTTTCTAATGTATTAAAAACAACCTCAGGCAGAGGAGACCCAAGATGGCAGAGTAGATAAACACTGTGCCTGCTTCCTTCCATGAACACATTAAAATTACAACTAAATTATAGAAGAATTAACCATCTTAAGTCTGGCTGAACAGAAGTTTTATAACGATATAAAGAAGCCACATCGAGACTGGTAGAAGGGGCAGAGACGTGAAACAGGCTGGTCCCAAATCTCGGTGTGGCAGAAGAAAATTGGGAGGGATGCCTTGACTGTGTAGGTTTCCCTCCACCCCAGGAGCGAAGGCTCCCCAGCCCAGAGTCCTGGCACCACGAAGAGGAGCCCCAACAACAACTGGTTGTGAAAAACAGTGGGGATTCCAACCATCTGAGTGGGATAGAAGGCTGCAGGATTAAAGGGCACATGCACAGACTCGCTACCTCGCAGGCACTCACCTTGGTCTCCGGCAAAGGGACAGTGACTCGGGGGCTGTCAGAGGCATCCGGGGAGCAGACTGAGGTGTTTGGCTTCAAGGCCAGGGCTATAGACCAGCCCCATTTTCCCTGAGGGGTCCTCTTCCCATGCAGCCAGCAGGCAGCAGCCATCTTTAATGTTTTGAGTCCTCCCCCTTATGGCCAAATCAGAATCTGATTGGTCTGGTAAGCCAGCACTCCACCCTGCTGACTCACTGGGGTCCTGCAGCACCCAACTACCCCAACACCAAAGGCGCTTTCTCAATGAGCAGCCAGCTCCTACCACTTTGCACTTATTCTTGGAATACTGAGTCAATGGCCCCAGGCAGAAGATAACTGGCTTTGGTGTGCTCTGAGACTTTTGCTGAGTCGCTCCAGGCTCAGCACTGACACCAATCCAAAGTCTACATCAACCTGGTGACCACAATACTTCCTAATGTAGTGACTCCCTGAGACCCTACCTCATCCAACTTGCATGATACATGAGGCTTTATCAGTGCTGAACTTTAAGAGAGGGGGGAGATGGCCACAAGGCTCAGGGTGTCCTGGTTTTTTGCAGAGCTACCCCTGGCCCAGTACTGGTTGTAGCCATCCTCGGTTCGCAGCGTGGCCTCTCCCACATACCTCCAGGTTTAGCACGGGCTAAAAAAATTTAATATAAAATAATGTCAATTGTAACTGAAAAATTAAAAAGAGGGACAGGTAAAGGGCAATAAGTTTTCCAAACTTCCATGTATAAAACAAGTAAGTCATGGGAATATAATGTACTCTTACCGCATAGGGAATATAGTTAATAATATTGTGATAGCATAGTGCAGTGTCAGAAGGTTGCTGGACTTATCATGGTGATCACTTCTTTAGGTATATAAGTATTGAACAACTATGGTGTACATCTGAAACTCATGTAATATTGTAATGTTAGCTATATTTTAATAAAAATCTTGAAAGAAAGAAAGAAAGAAAGAAAGAA
>NW_017731364.1:227529-235879 GCF_001890085.2 Hipposideros armiger | reverse complement strand
GTGAATGGGAGGAAGGTTAAAAGAAGTTGCCTCTGCTCACAGCAGAAAGACCTAGGGCTATCTATTCATTTGTTCAATACTTATCAAACAATAACTGTGTGTGTAAGCTTCCATGTTTCTATTGGGTTGTCAGAAAAGTCATAACGCATTTTTACAACAAAAAACATGGAAAAAATACGTCATGACTTTTCCGACAACCCAATATTTGGCAATGCGAGGGATATAAAAACATACAATCTAAAGGAGAGGACAGACTCATAAAAACAAATAACTGCGAAGGAGCGTGAGAAGTGCTAAGATTGGTATATAGTGTGCTATGGGAGCACAGAGGAAGGAGCAGCTCAGCTTACCTGGAGTGACTTTGAGCTGGTCTTCGGGGTGAGATGGAGTTCCTCAGCTTAACAAGAGATGGGCAGGGGAAGGAGTCCAGGCAGAGGCTACAGAACACAGGCATGACAAAGCTTGGCTCATGCAGGGAACAGTAAGTAGGTCTGGGGTTACATAAAGCATAGCAGGTAAAAATAACCAGAAAAGACACCCTAGTGTAGATGATTAAGTTTGGATTTTTCTTATCGGTTTCAGTTTAGTGCATCTGTATGTGTGTGTGTGTGTGTGTGTGTGTGTGTGTGTGTAAGTATATATTTACATATATATGACAATATTTATGTAAATAAAGCATTGTCTTAGATTTGGGGGACATAGCAATAGTTTTGGGGGGTTTTTTTGTTTGTTTTCAGTGCTTCTTAAAAAGAAGATACACAAAGCAAATAGTAACTCACAGAAGACAATTCTACAGGGAGCCACAATAGTATTGACCAAATATTGCTCATGGTTTTTCAATGAATAAAATCTAGAATGGATAGGCTGTGTGTCCTTCAAACAATTCTTCATAGATAATATTCCTATCCAGCTGGACTTTGATAAAGGTTGGGCAAAAAGTGGCTGATTTCATACTCTTTGCAAATTCTTAAGTCTAAAGTTGATTTTGGTGGTAATTGGTAAGCATTGAAGAATTGTCATCAGTGAGCCGACATAATATGTATGAATTGCGGGGGCGGGGGGGAGGAATGGGAGGAAGAGCAGGGAGATTCTTAAGGAGTTTATTACACTATCTAAGATAAGAAAAAAGACCAAAAAAAACGAAGACAGATGGAATTAGATAGTGATAGTAGACATGCAGGAGTCTACAGGTATTAAAGTGGTAAAATTGCTAAAGCCTTTGTGACCAATTAGTGCTGGAGAACAAGAAGTGAGAGGACTCTAAGGAGCCTCCCAGCTTTCTGGCTTGAATATCTGGATGAGCTTTAGTTCCCTTTACTAGAATCGTAAAGAACAGATTGGAAGTGGCCGGACATGATGATGCATTCTGGTAAAGCTTATGTTAAGACATGATGAAAGACGGGATGTCATTCATCTTTTCAAAATAAGAAGAATATTGCTGAGACAGTGATGGGAACATACATTGCCGCAGCCACATTAAAAGGCAATTTAGCAGTTTCTAATATAATGTTAAAATGCACACGCCACATTACCCATCAATTCCATTGCTCATTATCATCCTCGGAAAAATAAATGTGCACTGGGAATGTACAAGAGTGTGCATTGTTTGTAATGTCAAAAATCCAAACTACTTAAATGTCCTTTGATAGGGAAATGGTTAAATAAACCATGAGAGTGTTTCCAAACTATCTAAATAATAAAATCACCTGGGATATTGGATGAAAATAATTTCTTCAACCCTCTTCACAATCCTATGGAAACAGACTCTCTTGGTGAGGGCTCTGAGTACTCCTGGGTAATTTTTATCATCAGGAAAGTTTCTTAAAGAGTTATGACAAGTGTTTCCAAAACTATCTCTGGAAACAAACAAATGCTAGGCAGGAGGAAAAAGAATGAGGGTAGATCTCTGTGAAGCAACTCAGAGAGAGCTCCGAGATACACTGAGTGATAAATGCAGACTGTAGAAGGAACACGCAGTATGATACCATTGTGTAACCACAGACCCACACACAGAACAATATATTTCTAGAAGTAAATATGGGTTTGGAGGTGGTGATTTCAAAGGGAACTTCTGGTGTGCCGATAAGGCTTGAATTATTGGTGTTAAAAAAAAGTATTTGTGTTAATTCTGTAATTAGAAGCAAATATTGATTTACTGTTGGTGTGGGTGAGGTGCTGAAGGTAGCCTATGCAAAATACAATTTGTCCTAGACCACATACACCCTGAAGCATATCCTGGGTAAATTTTATCTGTGAAACACTTATGCACCAAATATTTGAAATTGTTCTCTACACACAGTGAAGCAGGTTCGTTGCTTTGAGGCAGAGGCAGGGCAAGGGAGGTGGCAAGGACGGGGTAGAGGTGCCCAGAAATCCCCTGCTACTGCCATGTCTACCATCTTTCAAGATCCAACTCAAATACTGTCTCTACAGTCCAGGTCCCACAACCTGATACTATCTTCTAAATCCCTCTTTGTCTTCTAAATCCCCATCCCAGTTCCTCCATCTACCCACATATGTGTGTACAGGTCTAATCCTTCTTCCCACACTGTTCCCTCCTTCACTCCACTTTGTATGTCCCCGAAGCCCAGCAGTTCTCTGCATACACAGCTCTCAATACTAAATGATTATCGAATGAAATGCTTCCAGCTATGCCTCAGAGGTCTGAGAATGGTCTTCTACTATCCGCTGTTAATTACTGCTCAGTGGAAGTCACTTAGTTCTCTCTACCCTCATATCCTCACCCCATCTCTCCCTCCTCCTCACTGCTGTCTCTTCTTGCAATAGGAAGCATATGTTTTCATTACATAATTAAAGCTGAGGCTCAAAGTTCAAACCTCCTGGGGAAAGCCATAAAAAAGTAAATGGTATCCTTCCCAGAGCACAGGATGGACAGGAGTGGAAAGAGAAGAGAGTAGATGGTTCCTACATACCTGGGGTAAGGTGAAGGGCAGGGGTGGAGAATAGAAAGTCTGTTGGCACCTTGCAAAAAAAAAAAAAAACCAGCCTAGAAAAGGGGGTTTTTCTTCATAAGTCTGCCTCATCAGTCACCCACAACCACTTCCACCTTTTTGTCTATCTTCTGTAGCGATCCTAATAAGAAGAACAATCCTGACATGAGACAGCGTTTTTCAAGACTTTCCTCATGAAGTCAGTCCACCCATTGAAATGGGAACAGCATTTTACGGTGATCCCCTTCAATCATGTCATGAGTGGCTCACAAGGCTGGGGACACTCTCCAAGAGCCATGCCATGTCTCCATGTGGCTCCAGACTAGCAGCCACAAAGGAACGAACAAACCATTGTACTTAATATAAATTATATGCCCTGGAACTTCATGTCTTTTGGCATTTCTCTGCCCTAGCCTTTCCCCCACAAACACATTGCTTTTATTACTCAAGTTATGTACCAGCCAGGGGCCTGGCAGAGAACATTTAGTAGCTCAAATTGGGTAATTTAGGGAGAGGTAATAAAAGGCCTATTTGTAAACAATAAGAGATGGTTTCATACCTTGGTGCCAGTATCTGTGAGGTGCTTCGCCACCTCTCTGTGGGAGGCCGCTGGAGAGGGAGTGATTATGAATTCCAGGGAGGGAGAGCTGTGTGTGAAGGCCACCTGACTGGTGCTGTGATCTTTTGTCAAGGAAATAAATACCCCAGTCTCCGTTTTCTTCCTTTTCATTTCTTCCCTGTGTCCCATTGGCCAAACCCGACTGGAAGCTGGCGGATGAGGGAGCTCACTGATGAGGCCTACCACAGGTCAGCCCCCTAGGTCATGAGTAGAGGGAGGTGAGTGAAGGGTGACACTGGAGGGGCACATGGACGATGCTCAGCACAACTTCACTGTCTCTTGCTCAAGGAACCAAAGCCTGTGGCATCTGAATGTACAAAGCCATTTCCATCCCGGAGCAGAAGTGCCTTTCCTCCTGGTTTCTCACCATTCTTAACCGTGTGATAGTGCTACACTCAGGACATCCCTGCCCAAGCCTCACTCTTTGTGCCTTTATGCCCGCCTTGTGCTGCCTCCTCTGCCTGGACCTCCCTCTCTTTCTTTCCTCCTAGAGAAATGTTACCCATCTATCTAGGTGAAGTTCAGACATTGCTCTTGGAAGCCTCCCCAATGGTATCCTCTTCACATAGGTGTCATTGCTTCTGCCTTCATACCACTGAAACACTCTGAGCAGGTACTTTTATTCAGGGCTTGATGCATTTTGCCGTGCTGCTATGCTGCACGTTCCTCAAAGAGGAAGACTTCATATCGTGACTGACGATAACCATGATTACCATTTCCTGAGTACCTATTATGTGCCAGACCCAGGCCCTTTATTTTTTTTTTATTTTTGGCCCAGGCCCTTTAAATCATTTTCTCAGTTCATTCTTTTGTCTCTGAAGCACACACTTTGTTTTTTTATCCAACGTACCAGAGTAAGAACTGATTTTCAGAGAGACTGATCAGCTTCCATGTCACTCTGTGGAGCAGAGGTCACTGGAGCTGCTAAACCAGGGATTGAAACCCATGTCCCTCTAACTCCCAATCCGAAAGGTGAAACTGAAAGTAACCACAGTGAACACTGCCTCTCAGCTTTGAATTCCCACAGCAGGCCCAGTTCTGGATAATGTATAATCGGTGTCTAAGACATGTTTTTGAATGAACAGCCAGGAGCATCATATACTGACAGAAACCGGTTGACTATGGGTGTATTTCTCATAGTATGGGGTTGGCACATGGCCTTATTTTTCTTTAGTCTTATCTCCAAACTGACAGTTTATAGCAAAGTCCCACTTGGCTGGTAAAACTACATTTTGTCTTGACTGTGTTTGTTAAGTGCCTTTTCAGAACAGAGTCACCAGCAAACATAATTCCTTAGAAGATGAAGGTACTGGCCTTGCTCTTAGAGTGCTGAGTTAGAAATTTTTCTCAAGGACTGGAAAAAACAGTGTATCAGAAGCTTCTAAGCAGTGTGTCTTTGTATTTTTACATATGAACTATGGGAGTGGGAGCTGAGGGAAAATATTAAATTGATCTTGTTATGACAACAGCCACCATAGATTGGGTACTTTTATGTGGCCAACTCAATGCTTAATAGTTTATTCACATTATTTCTAACTTTTTAGCAGTCTTGCAAGGTAGGTTTTACTATCCCCATTTTACAGAACAGGAAACTGAGGCTGAGCAAGCCTAAATTACTTGCCCAAGGCCTCCCAAACACACATAATATCTGATTCCAAACCCCATGTCTAAATTTACATGGCTTTACCCCGATTCCCTGAAAGAAAGAATTAAACACCACCAGCTATAAAAAAAACCAATAGTATCATATGGGAAACATAGAGCCTTTGAAATTCTATGGCTAATCAAAGGAATTCTAATTGTTAAATATAATTGTAAAACACAATTACCTTAGAATCCTAAGAATACATTTTCTTCTCATAATTACCTCACTTGAACTTTCTTTTCATGGTTGTGCAAAGTAAATGAGGCAGAGCACTGTTATGAACCCATTTATGGATAAGAGTGAAGCTCAGGGAAACTAGGCAGCAGGCAACACTGGGATTGGAACTCAGGTCTTCTACTTTCTAATCTAATAAATTTAAATGCAAAAGCATTTTTGTGTGTGTGAGTTTTTTTAAACCTAACAAGCTAAAAGTCTGCCATATATGGAACTGCTTGTTTCTGAAGAGTTGCCTCAAGCCCATTCCTTCTTTCTCATCCTCCCCTCTCCACTGTCACTTTTTTCCCATCTTGTTTGTTGCACAAATATTATAACACAAACAAAGGAAATAATTAGAAGAAAGTTCATGTATAATTCCATTACCCCAACATATCAATCTTTTTAAGTTTCTATTATTGCTATCTAGTCCTTATCCAAATATTACCAAAAAAACACATGCATACACACATACACATAAATATTTAAACTCCTCTAGGAAAGTATTCAAAACTTGGTGGTGATCAAAAGTTGGTGGTCATAAGCACATGAGCTGACAAGAGTCCAGCGGAGCTTTGTATGTAGTTCCTCCTGTGACAACACAGACCTTCATATCACAAATTAAGCAATTAGAAAGAAGAGACAGCAACGAGGGAAAAGACTTACTCAAAGCTAGTGATCATTCATCTAAAGATTTTTAAAAGAGTGGCCACTACCACATCCAAATTATGAATGTGTCAATTATCCCTCAACAGGAAGCAGTGCCTAGTTATTTGATGTAGAACCTTTGAATGTTATCTTAATCAGAGTGAAACTGACCAAAATGTTAACAGCAGTTATCTCTGGACAGTGAGATTATGAGTGATGTTTATTTTCTTCTTGATTCTTTTTTGCATTGTCTGAATTTTCTGTAATGAATATGTAATATGTTTTCAACTAGATTAAAATTAATAATAGTGATGCTGAATATGGTGTGAAGTTGATCTAAAGAGAAGCTCCTATAAAAATTAGAGTCACAGGGACAAATCACGTAGTCCCTACCACTGGAGAGATAGCCAGCTGCTCTCTCAGGTCAAAGAGCCTAGAACCCAAGAAGCATAATTTCCAGCCCAGTCCACTTCTCTTTCTAAAATAACGTCTGCTAACTAGCTTCTGTTTCCTTTTATTTTTAATTTAAAAAAAAATTTTTTTAGCTTAGAAAGTTGTTCCTAAACCATTTGTCAACAGAGAAGATTTGATTCTGAGAACATGTTATGGGTTTTCTGTAGCAATGGTCCAATATAATTTAGTAGACAATAACACCCATAGAAATGTGTGGGTGCTTTGCTGTCAAGTCCTATAGTGATTTAATAAAGGAACATGTCATTTTTCTCCAGCTAGATTTCAGCTAGCAATAATATTAGATGAGTTCTCATTGCCATTCATTCTGTAGCCTTTCAGTAATTTGGATACCTTAATGATTTCATGCAAAAATTCCCTGTCTAAAGAGTCTTGGTGGCGTCTGTCTGATCCCGGTTTTTCCTTTTGATGCGGATTACTTATGTGCATCCATCATGGTAAAAACAGCAGAGTTTGGGCAAACACTGCTCTCTGAGACCCCCGCTCCCTTTCAGGCCTGGAGATCCTTCATCTAACCCAGTTCCATTCTTGTGCCTCTTCCCGCTGGCTTCCCCAGTGCCATTTTTATTAAAGCTCCAGCTCATCCCACATTCAGCCGCATGACTTCTTACAGGCTTCAGAATAAATCACCACATTGCTCCGATCTTGGCTTCTCTGCCCTCGGCTTTCAATTAAATTTAGAATTGACTTTAAAGGTACAACCTCAATGTACATGGTTGAAAATGACCTTGTTTCCCCTTTCCCACCACCTGCGACTTCCTGCGCGGGGCTCTTATACTCCAGCTCCTGGTTCAAAAAGTAGAAACAGGAATTTGCTACATGCTCCTGTGGCAAACTATAAGTCTCAAGCTGTTTAAAGTCTTTAAAGTCCCATCCAAAAGGTAAAGTACACTCTGCAGAGAGAAATCTGGGGGCCTGAATCTCTGGCTGCCTGCGTTTAGGAAGAGACACAGAAGGAGAGGAGGAAGGAGAAGAAGAAGAAGAAAAGAAGAAATTAAAAAAGAAACCCTTTGAGCGAAACATTTATTTTGTTTAATTTCTACAGTTTGCCTTCAGGGTGTTCAGTCTATTTGTAATACGCACCACTATTATAATATAGAGTAATTACATTAAATTAATATAAATGATCTCTGACAAGATTATAAGGACACCAAAGGGCACCAAAGCGGGCTTACACATCAAAACTGACTTTCATCTTTTGTCTTGTCATTTGGCTTTCCACTCTTAGCAAGGAATAGAGCACAGTAAGCAGCAGGTTTGGGCTGTTTAGAATTGGGCGTGCTCCTGCCAATTTATCCCTCCTCCCTTTGGAAAGCTTTACCAGTCAGAATGACCGAACTGGAAAACATGTCTTCCTCTGTGCAAAGCCGTTAATATTTTAAGGCACTTAGTTGAACCTAAAAGCAAAAAGGTCCCTCCCAATTCGGAAGAGAAGAAGGAAAAGATGATTTGATTGACTGAAAAAAAAGATAAAACAAGACCTGGTATGTGAAAAGGATGTGCAAATTGAAAGAGCTCTGCAGGTGTAACAGGCCAGTCTATTCATTCAGTCACCCATTAATTGTTGAGTAGCTACCCTACATGAGGTTCCAAGGAGGCTGTACAGATTTAAGACTTTGAGCCTTAGTTTTCTAGCCTCTAAAATGGGAACAGAGACCTTTTATTTTTATTTATTTATTTTTTAAGCTGAGCCATCCTGCCACCAGTTGGCAGCTCAGCAGCTGCTCAGCTTGGGCCAGGAATCGAACTGCTGTTGCTCAGAGCTCAAACTCTTGAGCGAGCTCTTAACCAACTGAGCCACTC
>NW_017731364.1:203546-226969 GCF_001890085.2 Hipposideros armiger | reverse complement strand
AAAAAAAAAAAAATGAAAGAAACATTCCCAAAGGAATTCCCAAAAGGCTAAGGGGGTCACAGCCTATGAATTATTGTTCTAAAATGTGTATGAGTATTTTTTGTCCTTCGACATTAAAATTTGGAAAGCTATGCAAATCTCATATCAAAATACTCTCCTATCGGGTGGGCCAGACAGCTCAGTTGGTTAAGAGCGCGAGCTCTGAGCAACAGGGTTGCCCGTTCGATTCCCACATGGGCCAGTGAGCTGCACCCGAGCTGAGCTGTGCCCGAGCTGAGCTGCCAACAAGCGGCTGGATGGCTCAGCTGGTGAGAGCATGTGCTCTTAACAGCAAGGTTGCTGGTTCAACTCCCGTATGGGATGGTAGGCTGTGCAACACCCCCCACCCCCTGCAACTAGATTGAAAGCATCAACTGGACTTGGAGCTGGACTGCGCCCTCCACGACTAAGATTGAAGGACAACAACTTGACTTGGAGCAGATGGATCCTGGAAAAACACAATGTTCCTCTTCCCCAACTCCCCAATACAATCTTTTAAGAAAAACAAAACATTCTTTTATTGATTGGCTTTTAGAAAGATTTACTAAGAACACGTGGGTACTTTGCCAAATAAGGAAGAAAGGGAAAAGGAATTAACACTTATTAGCTCACTAAATGTGAGATCTCAATGATTGTTCATCTTTGTTCCCATTGAAATCTCATTAAATTCTAATTAATAGACAGGCATTAATAGTCTCAAGTCCTAGATGGAGATACTGAGGCTCAAGGAGAATCAATAACCTCCCCATAGCCACAGAGGGAGGAAGTGGAGAGGAGGAGTTAAAACCAGGTAATGGGATTTCTGAGCTGCTCTCGTGCAGCATCTCCAGCTGCCCCGTCCACCCTGTCAGGTCCCATGGGGAGAACTCTTGGATTCTTATCTAAAAACACAGTGACATTTGGAATCATCTGCAAGTCGAAGGGGAAATTTTGAGAAGAAAAATGTTGCAGTAATTAATTTCTTGCTTACTCTTCTGAATAGTAGTAGTATAGTGTGATTCCTTCCTTTCCATTTAAACTCTTCTAGGTAGAAACTTTATTTTTCAGTTCTAAACAATTACTGTTGACAGGGACAGTTTTGATAACTTTGATTCTCCTTCCTTTCTTTCAATAGCATGCTTTTCTGGGGGAATGAAACCATACAAAAGTTTAAAACTAAACTGTGAATCAAAAAGTTAAGAAGGTTACACCATCCTGACCCTGTTTTGAAAGCCTAACCACACCAGTTCTATGTTGCAAGCCTTCCTGAAACTCCACTTTCCTACGTAAACGATTTGTTCCTGGTGTCAGATCAGCCTCCCTCCCTGTACTGCAGGAACAAGGTGATAGCACATGGAAGTTCAACCTAGGAGTCCAAGCGCCTACGAACGTCTTCTTTGCTGGGCAGTTCTAAATAGACAGCTCCTTAGGATTTTAAGGGCATTAAGGAGTTGGGTTCTCATATTCTATGCCTACTCCCTGACTATAGCATAGCTAGACCTCAGTTGGTCAAAACAAGCTGATTAAAACTGAGTCACTCCACAGAAGGCCACATGGCTATACATAAGTAGAAATGTTTCTTTCCTGCCCTCCATTCTTCCTTCCTTTCCTTCACTATCTCCTTCTTACCTTCTAGAAATAATTGTTCTTTTTCTAGTTCCTAAAGAGATGGCACGCCAGTTCATTTCACTTGGCAGTAGCCTAAACAGCTCCTTATCCTCTCAGGATCGTCATTAAACAATGTCAAGGATGAAAAAGACTGAAGGATGAAAACACCCTGTGTAGCTAACAGAAAGAAGTTTATAGTTATTTATCACTCCAATATTTGTGTGTGGTGTTTTAATATTCTAAACCTCAGAAATTGAACCATCATTCATAGGGCATTGTACTGATCAAAGAAAGTTCTGGGAATTTAATAATTTATGTGTATATCATTTCCTTTTTTTAAAAGAAATTTTATTGGGGAAAAGTGTGTTTTTCCAGGACCCATCAGCTCCAAGTCAAGGAGTTGTTTCAATCTAGTTGTGGAGGGTGCAGCTTCTTGGCTCATGTGGGAATCAAACCAGCAACCTTGGGGTTATGAGCCTGCGCTCTAACCACCTGAGCTAACCAGCTGCCCTATCATTTCCTTTTTTAAAACACTTTTACATGTTACCTAAATTACAACACCCATTTTGCAGATCAGGAAACTTGACTCAGACTAAGGGGCATGCGAAGATCACAGGGCTAATTTGTTGCAGGATTAGAATTGGAATCCTGGCTTTTTTATTTATAGTTGTTTTTTTGTTTTGTTTTGTTTTTGTTTTTTGTTTTGTTTTTGGTTTTTTACTGCACAAGGTTATATCCTAGTCTTTGCTATTTCCTCATGAAAAAAAAACAAAACACCATTCTACAAATTGTGCCCTGCAGCTGCTGTCAGGAACTGACTTTTAGGTAGAATGTACTATTGGCACACCCTATTTAACACGACTGTGTCTCCAAAGCATTGAAAGACATTTGTAGTGAAAGAGCTGAAATCACCTTTTCATAGACTACAGCCATGGGAAAGTTATTTAACCTCTCTGAGTCTGTTTCCTCACCTGCAAAATGGTATCAATATTGCCAATCTCCTAGGGTTTGTATAAGGCTTAAATAAATGACAATTGTGAAGCACTCTGTCAGTAGATCGTAGATGTTCAATAAGTGTTAGGCTTTCTTTCTCCTGAAAAAATGCTGTTGGAGTAACAGCTAGAGTTAGGAGAATAAGGTTAAGAAAAGTAGAGGTACTAGGATTCCCTCACCCTCCTCAAGGACACCCCACTTTTAGACCATAGCTCCCTCCCAACTCTAGGACCCAGATAGGAGGTAAGCGAGAGAGGTAAAGGCCCGATCGTGGTAGCCTTGTAGGCTATGGTATGGAGTTAGGAATGGCCTAATCAGAAAGGGATTTGAAGTTCTTTTTGTTCCTCCAACTCACCAAGCTTGTTCCTACCTCGGGGCCTTTGAACTTCCTGTTCCCTCTGCTTTAAACAGTTGAGCCTCAGATGGTCACTTGGCTCACTCCCTCGCTGCAGTCAATGCCACTCCTTCAAGAAGGCTGTCTTTATCTGAATGAATCAAAATACTATCTTCCAAATTACTAGTCACTTTTCAGCCTCCTAATCCCTTATCTTAATTGGATTTTTTCGTCAACATTTACCAACACCTGAAACTATATTACATTTTAAATTTAAGTATTGTCTATATCTTCTGCTAGAATGTAAGCTCCATAAAAACGGGGACATGTCTGCTTTGTTCAGTTTCCCCAGTACCTACAGGAGTAAATGGTAAATATCAGGTGCTTAATAAATGAGTGAATGAATATATTGTTATATAAATGAAAGGAAGGACCTTAGGATCTCTTCAGAGCTCTTGCATGCCCCCAACATCATCTCCTATGAGGGATACCTGTTCCCTATGTGATCAGGTATAAGACCACCTTTCACTCTCAGAAGTGTCCTGGTTTGAGTAATGATATATATGGTCATCTTACCTATATAATAACCCTTTTCGCAAGGCCTTCACTGCAACCAGACCCATCTGCCAGCACCTCTCCTAGCAGGAGAGGCTCTTTCATACCTTTCTTTGAGCAATTTTCCCTTAGCCTAGAAAACTCTTCATTCTTCCCAGTTCCAACTCTAATACCAACTCCTCTAGAAAGGTTTCCCCAGAATTTTTTTCCCAGTCTAATTTAGATTAGGCAAACACCCCAGGGCTTCTTTAGTCTTGCCTGCAATACAGATTTCTAGGTCTCATCATCTCATGTTGGGATTTACCAAATCTAGGGTGGGGCCCAGGAAACCTGTTTGCCCCTCCTGAATGTTCCCACAGCATCTTCTACATACTTCTACAGGTATCTCTCTTATGACCAGCTTATTTATCTGTTTTCTTCAGGTGATTATAAATTCCTTGTGGGCAGGAACCATGACCCTCATCTTTAGCATGTCTCCAATGGCTAGAATCAGCACTCAATAAATGATACATAAACAAACGAGTAATAATGGCAAACATTTACAGAGCACTTACTTTGTACCAGGCACTGTCCTGTGTTTTTTTGTGTGTGCATTAACTCATTATTAAAAAAAAAAAAATTAGCCCTAGGGGCATAATAGCCTGAATGATAAAGGACATAAGAGACATTATGTTACAAGGAAATAGACTCACAGATACAGAGAACAAACTGATGGTTCCTAGATGGGAGGGGGGTTGAGGTTTGGGTGAGAAAGGTGAAAGGATTTGGAAGTCCAGATTGAGAGTCACAAAATAGTCACAGGGATGTAAACTACAGTATGGGGAATATAGCCAATAATGTTGTAAAAATTATGTATGGTGTCAGATGGGTATTGGACTTATCAAAGGGATCACTTCATAAATTATACAACTAACCGCTGTGCTATACACCTGAAACCAATATAAATTAATATTGAATGTCAACTATAATTATATATATATATATGTATTATATATATATATATATCCAAAAAATGTATACACATTTTAATAAGGAAAAAACTGTATTAAAATTACTCTGATGGTAATCACTTTGAGCACTTCTTGTAATTGCAGAAGTCAAACGTGACTTGTATTCATCTTTTATTATTAGCATATATTGAGTATTACAATTTTAATACAGTTTTTTTCCTTTCTTAAAATCTGTATACACTTTTTGGCACCCTCTGTATATATAGTCACGGGATATAAAGTACAGCATAGGGAATAGTCAATGGTATTGTAATAGCTATGTACGATGTCAGAGGGGTAGTAAACTTGGTGGGGTTATTACTTTGTAAGGAGTGTAAATGTCTAATCATTATGTTGCTTTGTACACCTGAAACTAATAATAAAAAAGTTACTAAGAATTAACTCTGAAAAGTGCAGAGTGCAAAGTGTGACATCAAAGTTTTTTTAAGTAAATATCTTAGGACAGAGTATGTCTTGAAAGTCTTTCGTAGTCCTGTGCACACCGAGTAGCGTTGATCCTTTCCTGGATGTGACCCAGTGTGACTTGCAGGGGAACTTTGTAAGGATGACCGGAAATACCTATGATTTCATTCCTACTTCCAACCCTTCCTGACTGTTTTATGCTTGCTTATCACATTGCACCTTCCAGGGTTTTATTTTCTATCTCAGGCCACTTTAACAAACCAGTTTTTATCATGCCTGGGGGAGAAAACTAGAGTGGAACCGCCTAACTCTCTTAACCTGTACCCTTCAACTCCAAAATTAAGTGCTCTCTGTGGACAGCCTATAAAATTAAGGAGAGCTTATGAAGGGCTTGTGACCTACAAAGAGCTTAATGCATTTTAAATGTACAATTCTGGTAACGGTGTCAGATTATGCATTTCCAAATGGCAGCCGCAATCATGATTTAGAACAGATGGCCAAACCACAGGCAACAGAATCAACAGAATTTTCTGCCATCCCAAGAGGCTAACAGAATCCAACAGAAGTATCTGACATCACCTAAATTGGTAAACAGCTCAAAACAATCTTAATTAACAGTTTGCTGGAGCACTTAATGACAGAGAGCATGCCTCAGTAGAAATTGGTATTCTTCGGCAGCTCTCATATATTATTAACCGCATAAGAAGATGGTCTAATGCACTGGAAAAAAGTCAAAATTAGGAATTAGGAAATCTTGGTTTTGGTCCAAGCTCTGACACTGGTGAACTTGGGCAATAATATGGACTTTTTGAACCTATTTACTAGTCCATAAAATGTTGTCTAAGTTACCTTCTTTTAGCTTTAAATGCACACCCAAGGCAGTTGGGGAGGGGGGGAGAGGGGAGGGCAGCGGGGGAGAAGGGGTGTACCGTGGGAGAGTATTTTAACCATAAATGAGCACAATAAGAATCATGCAAACATTTTAGATTACGATAATGTAAAATTCATCTTTCAATATACAACAAGAGGCTCAGTAGATGAGAGTTAACTACTAGTATTCATTTTGGCAGAGGATATTAGTTTGCTAGAAATGTTATGCTTGCAGCATAACAAACTATAGTGCCGATGGGTAAGGAGCCTTTCTTAAATCAACAAAATCATGTAACCTTTTCACAGTTAAGAAACGTTGAACTATATTTTTTTAGGTGGTCTCTTTGGTTCTTCGTGTTATCAGTCCTCTGGAATAGCCTTTGAAAAGAATGAGTAATCTTTCCAGCATTGCTTACTATCCAGTGCAAGAAACTCCAATAAGGACAGACTCCACAACTGAACCTCAGCAAGTAAGCTAAAAACACACTCACAAAAGTTTCAGCCTGAAATAACACAGCACTACTTAGGTCTCAATGCCAACAGGAAATTTTACTCTGTTTTTTGCACCCTCCCTGTTTCTTTGACAGAATGTTTTTGTCAAGTTGTGGTATGTATGTATTTTGTGGAAACGATGGAAGAAGAGAGGAGAGAGGAAGAAGAGGAGGGACAGAAGTAGGAGAAGGAGACAGAATTAAGCTCCCGGGAAGGAAGCCCACTGCTTCTCAAGTTACCGTTTGTAAACCCTTTACCCGGTTCTGTTTGGGCTATTGTCCTGGGTAAATCATCCATTGAAAATCAAGCTCTTCAGCTCATTATATATTCTTCATTCGAGGTGACCAGAACTATTTCCTGAAACCTGGTTTGGGTACTAATTACCTGCTCAAACACCTTGTAAATACCTCCGTGGATTTGTCATAGGGAAATTTCACTTTTTTTTTTATTTTGCTTAAATTGAGCACGCTTATTGCAAGTTCCCCTTTCAACTTCCCAGTCCTGACCAGAAAGCCGCCTGAGCCGAAGAGCCTTCTGCCTCTCTGGTTACAGTGAAGTGACGCTCACTCGTCAGCTACCCCAAGGCAGAGCTCGCAGCTCTGGCTCAGTTGTGGAGAAATGTTTACCAAAGTCAGCCACGTATTTCTATTCAGAGAAGTGAGCTGCTTTCTCTTCTGCTGGCCTCCTCCCCGTGCAATAAGCAAGAGCTCCTTTTTACAAATACCCGAAGAAAACTTGTACAAAAGAGACGCGCTGGCAGACAGTTCTTTCCCTTTAGATTTTAAAATAGCTGTTTCTGTCAGCCTTCCTCTTCTCTTAACTAACCCTCCAACAACAACAATAAAAAAAAAAACCACCTCAAACTCATAGCATATATATCTTGCCATAGTGATAGGATTGTATTTCCATCAATTTTGAAACTAAAAACATAATATATTTTACTGGGGGAAAATGTGCATTTATGTATCTCTAATTGATTCAACACAAAATTGTGTTGTCTTTTCTTTCCTTCCCACATCTCAATGAATTTAGGTCCAAAAGCAAGCCTGTAGGTGTCATCTTTAAGAAAAATAATCAAATAAAGCCAGAAAATCATGGAACAAAACCGCACCAATAGAACCAATATAAGTCAATATTTTAAATACCCAGTACTTAAATCTTTTTATCCCTGGGGGGGGGGGTGCAAAAAAATGGAGACTGGAAATTCATCGATTTCATTCTCAGTCTACTGCATCCTGACTAGGCAAATTGGGTTTTTTCCCCCCTTTCCTTAAGAAAGCTGAAGGTGAGGACTGTCTCTATGTGGCACTGTGGTATAAGTGACCGCTGTTGTGGAGGAGAAAAGCCCATGAAGCTTAAAAATTTTGCAAAGAGAAAACAATCCTCCTGCAGACCACAGTAAATAAAATAACAGCAGTGGGGTGATTTGCAACCATGTAACGGGGCTTTTGTCTGGGTCTATTTCTCTGTGCCTTGAGAGTTTCTGTGTTCCTTCTCTGCAGGGTCTCAGTGTTTCGCCCCTCCATTACAAAGGCCCAGGGCTTGAGCCCCTCCTCCAGCTGTTCACCCCCAATCTTGCCCATGCTGAGGCTTACTTACAGCAGACTGAAGAGTTTCAGTGGGGTGCAGGGCACTGCAATTTAGGATTTCTGCAGTACAGGGTGAATTTTCAAGAGTGCATCAGACAGGGGAGCCAGACTTAAAAATAGCCTTTACTCATCCTAGTAACCATTTCATTGCTGACCTGGTTTTTAAGGCAGGGCCAGCAAGCTTTTTTTTTTTTTTCCAGCAAACACCAAAATTGCTAACAGCTGCCTCTGACAGTTTGTATAAAGGCAACACTTCTCTCTGCGATAACAGCTGAATAAATGTTATGAGCCGTCACAGAAAGAACTATCAAAAAATTGTATTCTTTATGCTGTGTTTGATGGGAAAGAAGCGAAGGGATTAGAGAAGTAGAGGGAGAGTGGGAGTGAAAGAGAAGGGAAAGACAAATCCTGGCGAATAGAGGAGTGAAGAAGCTCTTGTTCTGGTTTGTATTGATCTTATTTAAGCATGAGGAGAACTGATGAGTCTGTGATTATTTTAATGACCATGAAACCTGTGCATTCAAAGAAATAAATGAAGCTATGTAATCGCCTCTTAAGTAATATCAAAGAACCCATAAAAGGACCAGGGGGAGGAGCATCATTGTGTGTATTTACATCAGAGAGGGCACGGCAGGCAAAGGTAAACCAGGGTTGAAGTTTTTCCTGGGAGAGAAGAGCCTAAAACTCTATACTTTGTGGCCAGGACCTCAGGCAAGGAAGGGAAAGGCATTGAAGCAATAGTTGTTTCTATTTTGACATTTTGGCAAGGAAAACATGGATGTTGGAGTAGTTTATAAAGCAAGTAAAACTTTGGAAGTGCAACAACACAGAATACGCAGAGTGGACAAATGGAATCAGAGGTTGTGTGCCAAGTGAGGGTTTTTGGGAGAATATGCTTTCCGTTTTGAATAATAATGAAAATACACTTGGTTCAATCAAAAGACAAATTTCTGATAATCTTCAATAATATGACTTTATTGTAATGTGACATTATAACATATTGTGATGGCTTGTCTAAGGGACAGTACTAAGAAATCTGAGATGCTGACACTGCCCTTGAGACTAACAAGAAAGAGAGGACCCTACAAACACAAAGATGACGAGCAATATGTTGTTTAATATGCGCCATAATGAGTTGATTGCCAACACTTGTGATTTTAATGAACGTTCACATTTCACAAACTGGTACTGCTAAGAGGTCAAGCCTCAACTCTGGGGTCTGCAGACCTGGTTTCCCAGCCTAGTTCTTCCACTTGTTACGAGTCTAACTCAAAATTGTTGGATGTTTTTAGGCCTCAGTTTTCTCATATGGAAAATGGAAATAACATCATTTGTCTCCTTGGGTTGCTGTAAGGATTAAATAAAATAATAAATGGAAAGCACCTGGCTATATGCAGGCAGGTGCTCAATCATAATAACTATTATCATTAATTGCATTACTCTAAGTACATAACTGAAATTCTTAAGGAAATCCTTTGTGAACCCCTTTGTAAAACCTAATAAAGAACATTTTTTTAAAGCCCTTCAAACCATGAGGCTCCTGATCACAAACTTGTCATTAATCAAGCTCTGCTACCAATAGGGTTGCCAGATAAAAAACAGAACACCCAGTTTGAACACCAAATGAACAACAAATATTTTTTAGTATAAATATATCCCATGCAATATTATACCAAAAAATTGTTCGACCGAAATTCAAATTTAACTGATCATCCTGTTTTGTTTTGTTTTTCTAAACCTGGCAAATTAACTACAAACAGTAAAGACCTGAGTATATTTAAGTCCTAATTACTTTAGTCCAAGTCCCTACTGAGGAAACAGGAAAGTAATCCTTCTTTCAGAAAGTTTTTAAAAAGTAATGTGATATTGTTATTAAATTTTTTTAAATATTCAGAACATAACTTGTCAATACAAGAGGGGAAAATAAGTGCCATTTTTCCATTTTACAGTCTAGCAAATAGCTTTTGGTTTTCAATAGTCCCTCCCCCAAATCATGGCAACGAGCTGCTTCCTGGTCCCCTTGGCCAGTTCTGAGCTGACAGCTGCTAGGGAGCCTGAGGAGAGCTCTGTTTGGCCTTCCCTTTCTCCAGGGCAGCACTCCCAGGAAACTTGGTTATACAGACAGACCTGTGGAGCTGATAGTATTCTGACAAATAAGACACCCAACTTGAGATGCTTTGTCAAAAGGAATGGCCCTTTCCAGTACAGTGGTATTATGAAGGTAAGGGAAGATGGAAGTCCAGGAAATGTTTAGGTCAATGGAGTAAATGTAAAGTGAATGGTCTTAGGAACATGTGTAAGACATTTTGCATCTGCTTAATTAACACTTGGTATTCCTTTGTTATTTTATGCCTTCCCAATAGGGTGACAGGGTGAAGGCCTATCACCGTACAATAAAATTCAGAAACTCGTATCAAACAATAAGGTTAATGATAGAAGCATGAGTTTTGAACTCTTAACTCCATGAGCCACTACCGATGTGTAGAGAATGTTAATAAGGATTTCTGAGTTCACTTTGTTGACAAAAGACACCATACTAAAGTTTGCTTTCATACGCATTTACTTGGCTTTGTGGTAACATGGTTGATAAGACACAAGCTTACATATAAACTCAGGTACTGAGATGAAAAAAGAAAAAAGGATTTCAAAAATAAAATAATTTTATTTTAGTGTTTAAAAATGTTATACAAGTTTTAAAGTTGCAGTTTTTGCTCTACTCTATTAATAAAGTTCCCTTATCCATCACTGATGCAGATGTGTTCTTAAGTTTTAAAATGTTATGATATCCCAATAGTTACTCAAATGCCATAAATCTCTCTAACCATTTCTAAGTAAATTTTGAGGCCTGGTTGGTTTGGAAAACTCTTTGTAGATACTAGTAACCTACGAACGTCCCTATTTCATCTTAACTTAGAGTTTAAAACAATGTAACTACAACAAAAAAAAAATTGTGAAAGCAAACAGAAAGCCAAAAGAACTGAAAAAAACGCATTGTCTTTGATGGGCAGAGAAAAATCAGTGGCAATTCAGGCCAGTTGATTTCGAGAGAACGCCAGCTCTCAGAATGACTTTGTTGGGAGCAGCGGCTCCACGGCCCTGGCCATTACATGTCCATCTGTCAAACCAACAAACAAAAACACCACAGGCTTTACCACAAATGGCATATGACAAATGCAGATGTGCCTCTCAAAAGAGTCCTTTGCTTTTTAAACACCTGCAAGAATTCCAAAACAACTGGCATGCCTTGCACTCCGCCATTGCCACTTTCCTGACCCTGAGTTCTGAGTGGTGAGGAAAAAAATGCCTAGAATGTACAGTATTCCATTCCCGTTTGGAAGAGCAGTGGGGGGCTGATGAGTAGCAAGTACAGTGTTGCTATCACAATGCCATGCACCTGCTTTGGATGTAAAAAGAAAGAGTTTATTACAGAAACTGCAGCATTTTTCTTTTCATCTCATTAAGTAGTCGTGAGCAAATTCAAGTGTGTTTTCCTTTTATTAGGTTAACCCATCCTGAATTAAAAGAGCCTCCTGAGAGTTTTTTCTTCTTTTTCTTTCCCCAACAGGTATATTGTCTTCTTTTCACAATTTAATTGCTTTCCACATTTTGGTTGAGGCAGATGAGTAATTTGCAGTACAGTTGCAAAGTAGTAGTGTTTCTCAACTACTTAACAGCCAAGAAATAAAATTTAGTTTATACTTGTGTAGCCTTGTTTAATTTTCAAAAGACGAGCATCCTCAAAATACCTTTCTATCTGATGAACACTTTTATGTCTAGAAAATATATTACAAAAGAGATACAATTGGTTCCTAGGGAATATTCTGTGTGAATTTTAGCTGGTATCTTTTGAAGTGTCATTCTTATAACACCAGTACTATGAAACAATGGTCAATGTAAATTTTTAAGGTTAATAGTTGGTAGAGGACAGTGTCGCTGTAACCCAGCAATGTTCTTTGCCAGGGTCAGTCTTTTGATAGAATTTTTGATCTCTTCATTCATAACAATCTGTTATAAGATATACGTATACATAGTTACCAACTAGAATCTCTTGGGTTAGTCGTCAAACTACAAATATAGATAGGCCACTACTATGTTATCAGAAAGAATGTCAGTGAGAGCAGGCTGCCCAGCAGCAAATTACAAAGTTTTGGCTCCCAAGAATGAGATGCGTTGTTTGCTCTTGCACACTGCAGCTGCCTCCCCTCCCCACCCCCCTTTTTGGTGGTTTATTACACACAAGCTACTAATGAATGGGAACCGCTGTTTTACAGTACACCACACTCACAGGACTTATCGCTAGGCCTACCACAGATTTGACTGATCAACAGCAGGGCACCGCCATCATAATTCTTCCTAGAAACAGGAGTATAAAAAGGGGTTTGTTGGAGGTTGGCTGGGTCTGCAGAGAATCCTGCCCGCAGGGCTTGCCGATGCCATCACTAGCTGTTATGGTCTTTGGCCTAATAAGGTACAGAAACAAAGATTGTTCACTTATTCAAGAAGACTAAAGCACCAGAATGATGGAAAGTAGAGGCAGCAGGGCACACATCCAAGTGGGATTAAGGCCACAAGTGCAACTTTATAGGGCTGTCTGGGTGGCAGAATAAAGATCCACAGCTGAAAATCCAGTTCAAACATAATTTATTATATGTCATTCATAGTTAGAGGTGGTTGTCATTAGGAGGTAAATTGTTGCATTGTGTCCAACCGATTTTGATAAGTATTTTTGTAAGCTTCTTATATGCTACCATGACTCAAAAACAGGGGCAAAAGGTAAATGACAGTTGATAAACAAACTGATTTAGTGCTATCTAAGAAATATGTCTGGAAAAAACCATGGTGCTTCATTTTTTTTTTTCCATTCTCTGCTTTAAAGTTACACTGCTTGTAGGTCAGTCACGTTTTTTTATTTTAAATTTTAGTATTTCTCTGATGGCAGTAAAATTTTATAATTTGCATCTCCTATTCTTTTTCAAACTTTCAGATAAACATCAACAAAATGAATGCACCTATTTCACAACAAAGAA
This sequence comes from Hipposideros armiger, assembly GCF_001890085.2. Lineage (NCBI taxonomy): Eukaryota > Metazoa > Chordata > Mammalia > Chiroptera > Hipposideridae > Hipposideros > Hipposideros armiger. The sequence goes on along the minus strand of NW_017731364.1, from coordinate 214,071 downwards.
AAATACACTGTTTTATATAAGAGAAAATTTCAACTTGGAGAAGTAATTTGCCTCTGTGCTAAAGTCACTGAATGAGCTAGCTGAGAATAAAATTCTAGAGTTAAAACTTTTAGTCTTTTCATTATACTTTCCCAATGTTGGGAGTACAGCAAGACTAGCAACAATGACAATAGTAGACTATGATAGTTATATTTTTTTCTCTGTTCTTGGATCCCAAATAACGCTGGAATTAGAAACATGGGTTATTAAAAAGGTATTCCCACAATGAGCCCTGCACATTTTTAAGTCATTGTCTCTTGTCTGAAAGAGAGGACTGTACTTGGCTGAGGCTTCATTGTATATAAAAGAACTCTATGTCCTAAGATCACAATAACTTAGTCAATTTAATTGGCTTTTATGTGTCTTTGCAGTTAGTGAAGTTTTGATTACCCTCACTGTCTAATACGGTAATGATAGGGTTGGAGAGTGTGGACACAGGGTAGTGCAGGTATCAGTCTTACTAGAGCCAGATCAGAGCTAATGGAGGGTGTGCCAACTGGGAAGACTCAAAGTCAAATGTGGCAGTTTTTCAAATATATTCTCCCAAATAGTCAAATAAATAGCAAGTCATCCTCTCTATTCCCTCTCCCACCGCCATGTCTTATTTGTCCCAATTTCAAACCACTTAAGCAACTAAGACTGGTGTCATTATTTTAATATTATCTTGAGTACCTAGGACGTTGCCAGGCTTACTATTTTAGTTCATCTTTGAGTATTTTTCTTTGTATCGCTTGACTCACGCCCCCTTTGGCAGCACATTAACAAGTAGCTGCCTGATGCTTATTTCAGACATCCGAAGTGTCTTCTTGTGACATAAAGACCACTGTATTTGAAAAGCTATTCTACATCAAATTCTACATCATTTGAGGCAGCACAGCGTGAAACTGGGTGAAACTTGTTCTCCTTGGAACTCTGTTACTTACTAGCTATATGACCTTACACAATTTACTAAACTTCTCTGAGCTTCATTTTGATTATTTATAAAATGGGAATATATTTTATGCCTGCCCCTTCTGCAAACCTTGTTTTATGTTCAAGGATCTTAGCAGTTGCTTTGAAACACAAACACCTGAAAAGAACTGAAATAATCATCAACAGGAAAATGGTTCAAGAAACTGTGACCCAACTCTGCTGTGGGATAGTATGCAGAAGTTACAAAGAGTAAAATAGATCTATCTGGTTTATAAGTATGTTCTCCCTGACATATTATGAAATGAAAAAATACATATAGTAAAATCTGATTTGTTTAAAAAAAAAAAAACTTGGGGGCCAGCCATGTGGCTTGTCGGTTAGGAGTTGGCTTGGGACGTCAGCTCTGAGCAGCAGGGCCCCGGTTCAGATCCCACATGAGGGCCAGTGACGCTGCACCCTCTACAGCTAAGATGGTGAACAACAGCTGCACCTGGAGCTGGGCTGCCGTGAGTCACCAGCGATGGCATAGGCTGCAGTGGGGCTGGCCAGCAGCAGGCATGTGCTTTCGTGAGGTGCTGTGAGCCACTGTGAGTGGCCGTCCAATGGCTGGCAAGTGACTGCTTCACCCAGGAAGAGCGAAAGATAGTACCAACATGGGCCAGTGAAGCGACATCCTCAACTAGACGGAAGAACAAAAGGACAGCACTTTGTCTGTTCCCCTTCCCCCGATTCCCCAGTGCTGTTCCCCACCTCTAATTCCCCAATAAAATCTTAAAAACAAAACAAAACTTGGTGTATAAGAATGTCCATGGGTTAATAACTCTTATAAAATGTTTACTCCATGCCAAGCAGCACTCTAAGCAATTCACATATAAATTCACTTAATCCTTACAATAACCCAAGGAGAGAGTACTGTTGTCACCCCACTTTTACAGATGAGAAAACTGAGCTCATACATGTAGCAGACAGCAGAGGCTGAGGTTCAAAACTTGACTGTCTAGATCCAGAGTCTGTGTTATCTGTCTACCATCTTTCTACCTATCTATCATCTATCTATTCTCTATCTACCTATCTTCCCATCTATATATACATCCTTTTACCTGGGATCTGGAAGGATATACACTTCTGGGGAAATGATAAAGAGCACTTTCACTTTTTATTGTACACATCACTTTCGCTTCTGCTTCTATAAACTTGTCTTGTTTGCACTGCCACAGTCAAGCTTACAATTATGGTACTGGGGATATCTGACATACGGCTGCAGAGGTTATACAAAAAAAGCTTTATAAACAAGTTGTCCTTCAGTGGGTACTGAAAGCAATGTCAATACTTTACTCTGGGTGGAGCCTTCAGTATGAATATTGTTTGTGTCTGAGGGAAGGAGGTATGCTGCTTTTCCTTTTAATTTTAACACCTTTCTCTTTTGATAGTACCTACATCTCCTCTATGAGCACTCAAAAGTTTTGTTTACTGACTGAAAGGAGCGTATAATTGAAAGACTTTGAGTATGGCAGGGCTACAGTTTGAGGCTATGTAACAAGACAAAGTTAAACTGAAACTAAATATATGGTTCTAGGGGTGACTGGTTAGCTCAGTTGGTTAGAACATGGTGCTGATAACACCAAGGTTCCTGGTTGGATCCCTGCATGGGCCACTATGAGCTGGGCCCTCCCTAAAAGAGTCAACTATGCCATTGTAGCATGAAAGCAACGTGTAACCAATGACCATGGCTGTTCCCCAATAACATTTAAAAATAAAATAAAAATTTTATACATATATATATATATATATATATGGTTGTCAGAAAAGTCATGACGTATTTTTTGTTTTTTCGTTGCAAAAAACGCATCATGACTTTTCCAACAACCCAATATATAGTTCTAGACAATTAACTAGTACTTTGTCCAACATACTTAACCAGCCACTCAGGAGAATGAGTGTTTCTATGACCCTTGCAAACACTTGCATCCATCCACATTATTTGCTTATATTTTATTCTAATTTGGTGTTTAATATATTCCAACCCTTTTCCCCTATAAAATATTCCTTGGGTCTGGATTTCTAAGCTTTAGATCCATGGTTTAGTTTTCACGTGACTTGAAGTTTCATAGTAGGATGATGGACACTTATAATGAAAATTATTCCTGGACCCTTGTGCTTTTATATCACCAAACATTTGTATTAGTTTACTATTTTGATTATTACAGATGACTCTGACATTGCTACAACGTATTTGATGTGCCTCTATTTCCTGCTGTTTTGCCTTTTAGTATCTTTTTTAAAAATTCTGAGGTTGTTCATGCAATTGGCTGATACTTCCTGATTTCAAGATATCTCTGTGGGCATTTCAGTATACAAAGGGTGCCAAAAAAATGTATACGCATTTTAAGAAAGGAAAAAAACTATTAAAATTGTAATATTCAATATATATTGATAACAAAAGATGAATACAAGTCATGTTTGACTTCTGTAATTACAAGAGGTGCTCAAAGTGGTTACCATCAGCATTCAGACACTTCTGATTATGGCGACTACTGCTTGAGCAATGTTGACAAAAGTGTCCACTTGTATACAATTTTTTTGGCACCCTTGGTATTTAAATATATTTCTATACTTTCATTCACTTGCATAAGCATGAATGTAGGACTTCCGAATGGCAGAATTCAAAAATGATATTTTTTTTTCTCTTAAGCTGAAGAGTCATTCACTTAAAAGTACATTTTTAAGATACAGTCTTTATTTGTAACTCTATAATGGAACTCTGGGAACAAGTGACACATAAGAAGTGACCCATAAAATATCTTTGAAAAGATGACTGATTTGTATACCTGAAGCTGATATAATGTTGCATGTTAGCTATAATTTTTAATAAAAACCTTTTTAAAAGACAAAAAAATGACTGATTTTCCATAAATCCTCATTTTAATATTTGAAATGTTACTTCATAAATTTGAGAACTAGGTCTCTAGATGAGAATAATTGAGGAACACAGAGGCACCTAGATCCAGGAATAATCTAGTGTGAGAAACACTAGATTTCTCACACTTACTCCTCTTCACTGAATTTTAACTCTTCACAAAAAAACATTTTTATCACTAGTAAAATGTTTTCATGCACTTATGATGACAGTATTTCCTGAATAAAGAAAGCTATTGAATGGCCTATTAAAAACAGACAATATTAGACTCATTTGGTGTTATTCTAGAAACTTTCTTTTAAATTCATGAAATAATTTTCTTTGGTACACTGTACAATCTCACCTCCCTACTCTTCTTCTCCACCTGGAATATGGTCCCATATCTTACACAGTCTTATCCATTTTTCAAGCCACATTTTCTCCAATAAGCTTTTCTGGGCTACTTTGTATTTTCATAGCTGTTCGTTCATACCTTTACCACAGATTTTTCTGAAGGGACACTTGTGTGCATGCTAATTTCTCTTTCCTGTAGGCCGGGGCCCAAATCTTGAGCCTTTTTTTGTATTTTTTAATTCCAATCCCTACTTCCTCCCAAGACTTAGCACAGAGATTTAGTTGTTTCATCTTCATATAACTTGGAGGAATGCCTCATACCTATCACAGAGATGGTCAATTACCCTCGTTCAATGGAGAGTGGGCACCCAATATTACTCAACACAAACAGGACAACCCTAGGTTTCTCTAGTAAATTAAGTCCCATAATCATGAGTTGTATCTATCAGCACTCAAATGTACTAGATACATTCACAATATTGAGAGACAGAGAAAAACCTGGTACTGTAGAAACGACTACCCAAATAGTTGACTGAATTTTTCAATACTCGTTGTGATTTTCTAATTAGACGTAGATATATACTTTTCCTTTCAGAAGAATACAAAATATTTGTTATGCTTGGTTAACTTAAAACCTTCACTAAGTAAAATACTTATAACATTTAAAATAAAATCATATTTTGCCAAATTCTATTCATCTGTGCAGGTTGATAACAGCTTCAGGAGAAGAGTGGGGGTAGGAGAGAAAGGAAGGAAGGAAGAAAACCTATCTTTGATACTGCTGTATATTGAGCAGGGGTGACTTAAAAGGAAACCGAGGAGTTGCTGATCTTCATTCTTTCCAATGCTAGTATGATGCTTCCATGTACTTACGTACAAATTATATGTAGTAATTTGACAATAGTTCTCTTCAGATTTCTGAAATAACTTCTCCTCCTCTTCTCCTCCTCCTCCTCCTTCTTCTTTTGCAACATGAGAAGTTTACATGAATATTAACCAATAGTTTAGATGAATTATAAAGACTACAAAGATAACGAGGAAACTTGCCAGAATCTATAACACTCAAAGTTCATCCCTCAGGATTGGATTTTTGTTGTCAGAGAAGTCTTGATATTATACCTGAGGGTTCTCAGACTTGTCGTAAGTTTAACTGAAGTGGGTGTTTTATTGTGCAGCATATCAGTTTAACATAACATACTGCATTAGATAAGCTCCTTAATTCCAGCTGCTCTACATTTTAAAACAAAACTGCCTAAAAACTCATGAGTAACACAGGAAGGAGGGAGAGAGAAAAGAGGGAAAGAAGGAGAAGAGAGACAGAAGGAGAGAGGGAGGGAAGAGAAGTAAAAAGGAAAGGAAGGAAGGAAGGAAGGAAGGAAGGAAGGAAGGAAGGAAGGAAGGAAAGAAGGAAGGGAGGAAGGAAGGAAGGAAGGAAGGAAACCTATTTGGATAGTGGCATCTGTTAAAAATACATGTGCACAAAATGAATGAGGTTGGTAATATAAAAAGAAACTTAAAAATTTCAAAGAGCATCTAAACAAATAAGTTAGTGTTAATATAAGTCCTTATTGCATTTCTTAACCTGCAAATTAATAGAGAAGACACTAGAAGTTTGAGTTTTAGGACTTGAGGGTTTACATCCAAATCAAAATGAACAATCCTCAGTCTAAAGTTAGGTTGTAATTGAAAAACTTTAGCACAAGAAAGGTTATATATGTCATTGTTGGCACAACCTCACAAATACAACATCCAACCAGAACAGTTGATTTTCCTTTCTGGATCCTTTCATTGTTTTCCAATCCTAAAAAGCATGACTGGATTTGTCTGGCTGCCAGCATGATTCAGGAGCAAAGGCCTTAATTTAAGTATATATAAAATAACTAATTTACTGGTATACAATTTAAGAAATAATAAAATTAGGATTTCCACATTCATGTCCACGTTGCCTACATTACCTAATTTAAAAAATATAATTAAAAAATGAACAAGAATCACATAGTGTTGCCCTTTTGTATTTCTTGATTTCTGTATGTTTACATAGGTTACATCAATATCGGGTTAACTAAACCTTTCACTTATTATTTCTAGAGTGTTTTGCAAACATTTTTTAACATGGAGAGTAAAAACCCAAGAGAAACAAAAGTAGTCCTATACAACTTTGTTTATCCAGATTTGTTTGATGTAAAATATACCAGTCTATAAAAAGCAGAAGGGCAGGGCCTGTGGACTGAAGAAATGGGGAGAGGCTGGTAAAAGGGTACAAACTTTCAGCAATAAGGTGAGTAAGGCCTGAGGATCCAAGGTAAAACATGGTGACTATAGTCAATAACACTGTACCAAATAATTGAAATTTATTAAGAGAGTAGAACTTAAATGTTCCCCTCCACACACACACACACACACACAAGATAAATATGTGAGGTGGTGGATATGTTAATTTACTAGATGGAAGGAACCCTTTCACAATGTATACGTGTGTCATATCATCATGATGTACACTTTAAATATCTTACCATTTCATTCTGTCAATTATACCTCACTAAAGCTTAAAAAAAAAACACTAGAAGGGAAACTTCATCTATAGCACTCTAGGACTTGATCAACTGCATGCTCTCAAATAATTACTTTATATGCAGAACCTGCTTCTAAAGCCTTATTTACTGTTACATTTTATTTTGGAACAAATAATCTGTAGTTTTTATGTACATTTAAAAACTTCCAGGTAGTTATTTAATTTATATAGGACTGCCCATGTTTGACTTTTAGAAATTAAGACCTTCGCAATGACTGGTTAGCTCAGTTGGTTAGAGCGTCATGCTGATAACACCAAGGTTGCCAGTTCGATCCCCACATGGGCTACTGCGAGCTGCATCCTCCTTAAAAGAGTCAACTATGCCATTGTAGCATGAAAGCAATGTGTAACTAATGACCATGGCTGTTCCCCAGTAAAGTTTAGGGAAAAAAAAAATTAAGACCTTCAGTTCCAAAAGACCATTGGAATATATGTGCACAAAGGAAAATAATAGTTGCCAAAATTCACTTTTAAGTGAATAGAATTTTTTTCAATCATGTCTTTTAACTTTTCAATCTGTGAAATGTAAAGACTTTGCTCTTTAATACAAAATCAGGGAGCTACAACACAAAAATAATTAAAAAGCCTATTGCTATAGGTTAATCACTTGAAATAGAAGCTATAAAATCTGAGTTAGTATCCCAGGTCTTCCATTTATCAGCCAGATCACAGTGTGAAAATAACGCAGCTTCTTCATTGGTAAAACGGGATTAATGACATTTGTTTATTTCATAACATTTTTCTAAGGATCAAATGAAATCATGAATCAAGAAGTGTTTTGTAAGCTATAGGGCATTAAACAAATTTAAGATTTTTAAGTAATTTTATCTAATTGAGAAATTATAATTTATGTAAGATATCATTCTTAACAGTGATTTTGACGATTAAGCACAGGTACCACTTTGGAACCATATATTTAACCAATGGGAAGTAGAGGATCGTGCTGGTCACCTCTTGGACAGGTTAACAACCTGAAAGAAAATGATCTACAGTTAGAGCCATGCCGTTTTAGGTGGACAGTGTGATCACCAGGACAATTCTTAATACAAAGGAAGTGGAAACATGAGTCTGAAGAGGGGAAATATCAAAGGTACTCTTTATCAAGAGTGAAACTTTGAAATCCATCTATTTAAGATTAATCACTATTCTTTCAGTTAAGCTGTTGTCATGTCTAACTTTCCCTGAGTAGAAAATAATCTACACTTCCAACTAAGTTATTCATGGTCCAATTTGTTCTCAGAATACTATAATAGGCTTTGTGAAGATAAGTTTTATAATAGGGATTTAACATAGTGAGAAGCCAAGACACAGAGGCCTTCAAACACAACAAATATATATACATATATAAACTGCTGTCCCCTCCCCCCTTCTTCCACTCTCCCTTGTCCCCCCTCCCCAAAGGACACTTAAAATCTAATTTTTACAAAGGATTCAGATGAAATGCCATCTCAACAACTTCATAGTACAATTGGTTTAGCTGCTGCAGTGTTGCTTTGGAGCCATTTTCAACAGTGCTGGGAAAAGGGGAAAACTTTGAGTAAAGTACCACTGGAAGAAGGAATGCTGAGAAGGGTTTTAAAAGTGAAACATTCAAAATCTTCCCTCTTGGCAGTTCAGTCTTGCTTGATGACCACATTTACATACCGAGTTCACAGGCTAGAACTCTCCCAGAGAACTCTACTTTCCTGGAGAAAATAAAACTTTCAGGGTGGCATCCTGAAAAAAATAAAGAAGGAAAAAGAAAGAGTCACTGATGATTTAAATACATTATTTGTATTTTCCAAATTAATTCAGAGACACTATTAGTTTACTCCCCTTTAGCTCTATACAAGATCTAACTTTCTATATTTATATTTTTTTAATCTCATTTGTAACCAAATCAGTGTATTAGCTATGCGTTTTACAAAGTAGCAAGGTACTTGGAGTGCTGCACAAGTTTATCTTCATTCCAGACTGCTTTTTTAAGGTTTCTTATTTCCCCCATTTTAAACATTTGAAGACACACACACAAATTATTCACAATACTAGAAACATCTACTGATGTATTTTAATAACCAGCTTCCCTTTTCTGTACATGTTGCATCCCTGCTGTACCTATTTTGTTGCAAGTCAGGCTATCTTATTTGCATGTATGTAACAAAGTATATAAAAGGATAAAGATGTGTGGTTTACTGAGTATTGATATTCAAAACAATTCTTTGATTAAGAAATCCTACAAATCACATAAGAATTCTGTAACAAATAAGCATTTAAAATTTTTTTCCACAAAGAAAATTCCCTTAAATTGTTTTTTAATGTGCTTTTAATGATTCCTAGCACTCACACCTCCTTGCTTGCTTTCCAAACTGTTTATACTGTCCCCAATAACACTCAGTGGAAAGCTGTCATTCCTGGCTAAATCCTTACTTAGGGTGGATGCTATGCCTCCGTGAGACAGGGTCAGGGGGTCAAAATCGATTTTGGAGGCCACCTGGAGAGTCCAGGCCATGCACTGACTCAAAAATTTTATATCTGAGCCGGAATAGTCCACCTCCCAGGGTCAGATCTGGCCTGACACTCCAACCGCAGGCTGGGGCATGCTAGACCGAGCTCAGGGAGAGGCCAGGGTTGTTGACCCTGCTAGCTGACCTCTTCAAACTTCAGGAGAATTTTTTTGGCAGTTACCACGGTGACTGGGTACTCTAAAAGCTTATCCTTCTTACTGAAAGGAGGAGAAAAAAATTAGGAAAAAAATATGTTAAAACCTACCTTGAAGAGATGCCTATCACAGTTAAAGTTAAAAAAAAAAACTTGAGAGAACTCTAAATTGTCTGTCTTTTCTATTCATTTTCATTGCTTTCCTAAAGAAATGGAATTTATAAGATGCCTCAAACAGCAAAATTTCACATTTGCAACAGATACTGCTTTTTTTTAAACCAATAGCTGACAACAATTTAAATAATCTGTTAAAATACTTTTTAAACAACGTAATTTACTTGGAAATTCTAATATCTCTCTGCTTTTCTTTGAGAATAATCAGCTTTGAAATAAGATCCATCATAAATGCTAATCTATTAGGAAAAAAATACTGTAACTAAATAATCATTTTTGCATGAAAAACACTTTTTTTTCTGAGAGAAAAATGTCCATTTTTGCGTGATTTGAAATAATAAAATTAGGAGAAAAGCAAGAGGCCATTATTATTATTATATATTTTGTCTTTAACCAAATGACTTAATAAAAAACATTCTAAAAATATTCCATATTTAATAATAACAAAAATGCTGGGGAGGGGGAGAAATACAGTGTGCCCTTTATTTTAGTATAATGCACATTAAAGCCAAAATAGCAATAGAATATTCTTCCATGTTAATACCAAACGCTGTCTTGTCCTAAAGTTCCACAACAATAGAAAGACTTATGAATTAAAATTTAATTCCTCGGGGGGTAAATCTATGCACATTATCAGCTTCTATTAGTTGATTTTTTGTGACAAATTGTAATACGAAATACTTTAAAATGGCTCCTATGTATGCCTTTAAATTAGATGAGAATTGCAATGTTTAGAAGTATAATATTCTTTAATCATAATAATACTTGCCTTTAAAAATACCTGTGAACTGTACAATGGCTTTTGGTAAAGTGAAATCATTGACTTTTAGTGTTGCTATTGCTCTGGCCCTCTAATTTTCTCATGGAAGTCTTGAAAGGACTTTCTCTAACATTTGGATGGTGTGTGTGTGTGTGTGTGTGTGTGTGTGTGTGTGTGTGTG
>NW_017731364.1:194429-203531 GCF_001890085.2 Hipposideros armiger | reverse complement strand
GAGAGAGAGAGAGAGAGAGAGAGAGAGAGAGAGAGAGAGGAGAGAGGGCAGAAGTGCATGAGCACCTACAAAGATCAAGCATTGGTGAGGGGAGGGTGGGTTTGAATTTTAAAAAGCAGTGGCTATATAACAAAACAATGTCTTTTGGTCGAAATATCATTTCTCATCTTGACTCTAGGCCAAGAAAAAAAATGATGAATTACAGAAATGTGGTAACTGACACTACAAAAATGAATACTGAAATTTCAGAGGAATGTTTGAACCTAATCTGAAATGTTCATTTGGCTGTGACCTATTTTCACTGTTTTATAATCACCATTAAATTCCTAGAACAGAAGAGACATGAAACCAAGTATCTGTTAATTAATCTTAATTTTTAAAAAAATACAAACTATAATTCAGGATATAATTTCCTATCTTGTGTTCAAAACAGTCAATGAAATGGAAGATTGCAGATTGCGTTTGAGGTGATTTTGCCCTGTGATCCGATTGCACTTTGCTAAAACACAGGTCTTTCAATTAGACAGTGTGGTTCTTGCCATTGCAAAGTGGGCAACTAGGCTGGTGAGTCACCACTGCTGTGGTGCCAACTCATTCTCTATGATGAACTCAGACTGTCCTTCCCAGCCGGGGACGCTTGGCAAGCTTCCTTGAAGACCCAGTGGCTGGCAAAGCATGGGGAACTCTCAAACAGGAAATGAGGCCCTCCTCAGGTTTTGAAAAGAGATGATAGAAGTCTTAAAATGAGGCAAGCCAGACCAGAATCTCCTAAACCACAAACCTTATCTTGAGTGAAACATTATGTCTATGTTGGATCTGAAAAGGAAAAGAACCTAAAGTATAAGACAATGGTTCATTTGTACGCAAGAAAACAAGGCCAAGTCTCTTAGCTTGGTTTCCTCTAGTCAAATTTAGGATCTCTCCCAGGAAAAGACCAAAAAACATTTGTGAGTCTTCTGCGTAAATGTTTACTAAAAGAACTGTAAAATAAGTCGATGGTTCATTTAGTAACTCGTAGGTCTGGGTCTTCTCTTATGTGGAAAATTCACAAATATGCAATTGAACTACAGGATTTAGGAACTGAGAGGGCCCTAAGAAACTATCTGGTCCTATCTATTTACATGCGGGAAATCTGAAGCCCAGAAACATGAACCGCCTTAATAACAAGCCTCAACTGGAACCTAGATCCCGCCTGGCATTTCTAGCCTCGTGTGTTCTCCACTACAATATGCAGCATCTTCTTCACTGGGAGAAAGAAATTAAAAGCCCACACCAGGAGACATATTCAAAACCTTGGAGACAAGAGTTATTCTGGGACCACGGAATAAAACGATCATAAAACTCATTCAAGTTCCACTTCTAGGAAACAACTGTAAGTACCGCCCAAGCAGAAATTCCACCAAATCAGTGCAACAAGAACATACATTCTGTAGGAAACTTCGAAGTTCTCAGGAACTTATATCTGATGGTAACAAGGGCATGGTGTTAATATTACTTCTCCAGCTAATTGTTTTTATTGATTTGTTATGGCTAATAAGGACTGATTGATTTTCCTTTAATCGGTAGAGTCTCCACCCTGCCAGGTTTGTAATTAAATACTGAGAAGCACAGCTTTCGGCGTTAGTCTATCCAGGTTTCCAGGAGCATAAAAGAGTCTGTCCAAATAACTGTGAGCCTCATAAGATACGATGGTGCCAGTCCAGAAAGGGCTTAATCTGGTCTTTCTTTAGCAGTTCTCTATTTTATTTCAGTTTTAAGTGGTATCTGTTAGGATCAGTAGATCCTGAAACTTAAGTATAAAGAAGCATTTTTACTTAAAATGTGGAATTCATTGCCGATACCCCAAACTGCCACTTGTCAACTCTGTTCAGCTGCAAGATCTACATTCCACATCATGTATTTTCAGTGCCGTCCCCAAACTCCCCCTCTAACTTGTCATGGCATTTGGGAGATGATCATAATTTAATTCTGAGAATTTGGCTCAGGGCGGCAGAGGGGAAAAAAGTAAAGGATAAGAATTTAAAGGTAGGAGAAAAAGGACTGAGGGGCCAACAGTTTTGCAGGAAAGGAGGCTGTTGTTTAGGAAGATAGTTACCTGTGATTAAGAAGTGAAGGCAATCATAGTCAGGTAGTCTCTCAACTCCCGTCTAGAATTTCAAAGAGATGCTATATCCTTCCCACAGATTCCAATGGGTGTGAGTTAAGGGAGGTATTTTTTGGATACTAATCGCATGTTAACTTTTTTGGAGCAGGGAATGAAAAACTACCGTGAGGTTGGGTCTGAAAACTGTTTGTTTGGCAGCTCTCTGTCCAAAGCTCCTGATGAAACTCAGCTACCTACTGCACGCTGCCCATGTGCATCTATTGTTCTAGTTCTCAAAACACGTTAGTGGTGGGTGTCCCCTTAACCCAGAAGCAGACTTCTCCGCCCAAAGGAGAAAGAGCTGGGAAGGGAAGCTTCTTGGCAAAAGGGAACTTTCTGATACACAAATATTGTTCTTTTGGGAACCCAGGAGGAGAGGCGAGCGCGCTGAGCAGGGAGACCAAAGAAAGTGCAGGACAATGAGCTTAGAGAGTGAGAACTTTCCACGCGGCTCTGAGCTCTGCTCCAGGACAGGACAGGCTGTGCTGCAGGGGCAATGCCTAGGAGGGAAACGCTGGTTGCCTTCCTCAGCTTCTTGGGCTGCCTTTAGCCTTTCCTAGAGCTGCTCCCTCAGTCAAGGTGGACACAGCACTCCAATCTAGACACTGTCCACTGAGCTGCTCCTACAAGGTCACAGCCATGGCCAACTTAACTAGTGCCCATCCGCTGCCAAGACACGGCCACTTGAAAAAAGACTCACTCTTTTGGCATTCTTCATAGGCTCCTTAGGAAATTGTTAAAGACAGAAATTTTGAAATTGAATTTTAATGACTGTCAGGAAAGAGGGGTGAGACACAGCAGCTGCTCCACCCGAGGGACAGGCCAGTCTTTTGGTCACCACACCCACTGGTCCAGTAAGAAGAGAAAAGGAACTACAAAAAGGTAAAGGTTTCAACTTTAGAGTGAGGGCTCTGGCCCTGGGAATTTGAGTCATTCACACCCACAAATACAGAAAAGAAAAAAAAAAGGAGGAGGGGCGCAAACAAAACACTTAAAACTTCAGGGCCTCAGTCCCAGGTTGCTTAAACGAATTGTGGGGCCAAGAACACAAATTTTTGTGGGGTGGGTGGGGAGGATATGGAAGGCCTCTCTCTTCCTGGTATCTCACCAACCAGGGACAGCACAGCCATAGACAGCCATGATCTGGGCAACGATGCTGTGAAGGATGGATGTTGAAAGAAGGAGAGAGTTTTATAGAAGAAGGAGGCATTTTCTCCCCGGGGTCCCCATGGTGGGGTGGAGTGACTGTAGTTGGGTTAACACTCCCTGTCCTTCTTCTGCTGACCTGAGCCATGTCTAAATGAGAAATCACAGGATAATGTCAGTTTCCTAAACTCAAGTGCTTAAGAGTGAAACTTCCTGAAAAGTTATTGCCAGTGACACATTCGGGCTGACAAATTATCCATAATCGCACTTGCAACATGCTGGATGGCTTTCAGGCAGATGCGAGAAGGGGAGGGCAGGATGCAGGCCACAGCGGGTCTGTAGTTTTCCGGTTGTGTCTCCCCACCCTGTCCCCCCACTGAGGGGACACCCTCGGTGGGGGGACTTCAGGGCGCCTGGCAGGGTCCAGCTCTCTCCTTTTCTTCCTGTCACTCACACAGACTGCATTGAGGAGCCTCTCTTTTCCTTCCCCAATTAACCCTTCTGGGTGTGCCTGTCTGTGGTCTCAAGAGCCCTTGATTTACAGTTACCCGAGTTTTCTTTTGTTTAAAATCCTGGGCCCACAAGACCTTGGTATGTGTTGAACTTCTAGCTACTTCTGCATGCCAGTCTGTATCCTACGACACAGAAAATTATTAGGATTTGACGCCCAACATAAATAATAACAGTACTTTTACCTGTGGATGCATTGGAAGAATGTGTGCACATTCAATCGTTTCAGAACTTGATAAATCTGAAAAAGACCTTTCAAAGTGTTTGCAGGTTAGCACCTCTATAAACACCCCCCCCCACCCCCACCTCCCACATACAGTCACAAAAGTGCCCTTTGATATGTTTTTTACATTTTGAGCTCACTCTGTCTTTTAAATTTAGGAGCAACTTTAAACATATATATTGATCTAAATATAAATTTCTATGTAAGACATAGGTTCTTGCATGTTTTACAAATCCAGTTACCCAAATCATAAGGTTTCATATTAAATTATCAGTCAGAGAACCTCCTAGGAGGTTGATTTAGCTACAAATGTTTGGGTTCACAATTTAATTCACTATTCCACTTTCTCCAACTTGAATTTTGATTTCTGCATTTATACATAACACAGCACTTGAATTAAGGGTCTTCTTGTTAAACTAGAGTCTTTTCTCATTTCTCTGAACTCTATAAATGAACTGCATTGTCACATAATCGATAGGAAAGACTCAGCTGTCAGAGATCCTAAGCAACTCTGTGCCACAGAAATAACACGATCTGGCATTTCTGAGTTTGAAAAACGTGCTGTTTGGATGACAGGAGACCAGAACTCCCCAGTCGGCTTGCATGCCTGTGGTCTCCATGAAGTACTGAGAGCCAGGCTGCTGAAATCTACGGAGATGTTGCAAATAGGCTTCTCTTCTGGTTAGAGGCCAGGTGCTCCCTCGTTTCTTCCATAAAAAAGTAGTATAACAATGTTGGGGTCTGGGATTCAAAGTTATTTCTAAGCTCATCTAAGTTTGTTTGCTCTCATAGAGTTTCAAATTAGGCGTTTTTCCTCCCCAAACCAATGAGCAATTCAGATTTGGACTTTGGAACTGAAATCTGAAACTAAATGTCCAACAACTTCAAAACTGATCCTTTGAAGTCCCAGGTCATTCCCATCGATGTGATCAGGATTTCTGCAGTATATTAAATCCTTTAGCTCACAAGTTAGTGAATGGCATCTGATCATAAGTAACGTGAGCCCATGAATCTCCAGCCAGCTGCTTCACTGCCTCCACGTCACTGGCTCTTGTTGCACTTGCTACCTTCACTCTGCAATCTGCCGCTTACTTACAAATGCTGCCATATCATACCAGAGTGTGAAGAAGATGTAATCCTTCCTTATCTGTATTCTCTCCCCTTTTATCTATGATGTACTACTCTGTACTTTTAACTCAATGACTTGTTTCACCAAGGGGATTTTGTAAAAAAGTGGTACTGGGCAGACCTACTGTGGAATCCACCCCACTTGGTAGATTAGATTATGTGATAAACGTGTTAATTTATCTCAGAAGAACCTTGTTATAAAAAGCCTCATGGCCTTGGCATGCTATGCAGCATTTACACACCAAAGGTGAAAGGTAATCCAATTCATGAATTTGTTCTGTCAGTGAATAGATATATTAAATATTACAGTCACACTCAGTCTACCTGGACCCATCTATACAAAGAAAAGTGATAGGGGGAATCAGGTAGGTGAGACAAATTCAGTTTATAATTGCAAAGCATGGATGCATAAAACTTGTCTTTCTTAAAACTAAAGCTGTTGGAGCCTGCATTTCCCACACCTACCATCGCTAAGATCTTTGGGATGAACTAAGAAACACTGCCTCTAATTAGTTCATTTGTCATTGGAGAACCACTGCATCAAGTCAGGTATTTTGCTCCTATTCAACTCTAGTAGAAAATGAGCCAACGTGGGCTATTATGAAAAGCTCAGCATTCAGTGCCAACGTTTACAATTGGCCTCATTTTACAGGATCTCAGAAGCCCCCAACTCATTCAGACTATGTCTTGGCAACCTTGCTCTAGCCCCAAAAAACAGTGTTAACACAGAGTATGTGCATTATCATAGTTCACAGGCTTCAGAGCTGCAAGTCGACATTTGGTACCTGTGTCATGCAGAAGGGATAGAAATCCATCCAGGAACCAAGTCACTGATATCTAAAGCAACTGCCATGGGTAGGTGGACAGAGTGGGTAGCAGGGGGACGGGGAGAGGAAGAACTAGGCACACAATATCTTGGCTGGGAGTGACTTCACTCTGATGTCCACCAAGGGCAGGTAACTGATAAAAAAAAAGAGTTCTCTCCTTGGATACTTGATCAGTGTGTGAATTTACCTTATTTTTCATTATGGGAAACAACTAGTCCCATCCCAGCTCTAAATACTGAAGATGTTTATTTTTTGAGAAATATGGTACATTAAACTATCTTGTCCTTGATTCCCAAGACATAAACCACCTGATGTCAATACCACAAAATTGAGGATTTGCCTAAATTTTTAATCACACAGTGCTGAGATACAATGTACTAGATACAGGCGATGTATTGGACGAGTCCACCAGATATGACTCTAAAATTCGAAGTTTTTCATTTCTCTCTACACTTGCATACACCTCTCCACAGCCCTCCCCCCACCAACCCAGAAATATTTCTTTCCCTTACTCTCTGCATTCTAAACTTAAGAGTGCACAAACCATGAGCTGGAGATAACTGCTTGTTTGCAGTGCTATTTATGAAACAATTCTTTCTCTCTCTCCCTTCCCCCCCACCCCCACTCCCAAGCATCCCCCAAAGGTCTGAGCAATGCACTGTGCTACCACTCAACTTTGCCTGAGAGAAAAGGCAGGGGTTGCAAGCGCATCTCCACCACTGCAGTGGCCTGGCTGCCAGCACCTGCCTTCTCACCCAGTTTACCCCTGCTAACTCTTAGCTTAATTTTAAAAGCATTATCTGGGTCTCCATTTATCTGTTAAAACAGCCCAGGGTGTTTGCTAGGAGTATTGTGCCATCATTGCTGGCACATTTGTCTCTTCTGTCTGCTTATCATTACACAAAGCATTCTAAAGAGCTAATTTCCAACCCTGGAAATATAATCTTACTCCAGAAGTCATTACATTCGTATAACAAGCACCAAGTTCCAAGGTGGTGATTTGGTTATAGATCGGAAATCCCTCCTGTTCCATGTTGAGGCATAATGTTGTCCTGCTACTACTAGAATCCGGGTCAGTGGGACCCCCGCTTGAGGGGAAGTCTAAGAGGGTGAACACAGTCCTTGGAAACTCAAAGTGCGGTAAAAGCTCCAAGTTTCACCTGCCCACGTTGGGACATTTCTTAAAGAACCAAGATGCCGCCATCTCTTTTTTCTTCCTCTTTCGGTGCTCTTTCCTTGACCATCAAGAAAATATGCCTTAAATGATCTTCTTCCACGGGTGTTTCATTGGCCATGGGTGAATACCAGGGCTTCTCTCATAGGCAATGCAAGCACTTTTGGACCCTTTTGTTGGAGGTGGGGCTTGGGAAATCCGACCTCAGTCTGCCCTGCCAGTTGTGGAGGTGCAGATTAGCTGCAACTCTGCAGAGGCCCGGATGGTGGTGGCGGTAAGGGTCAGTAAGGTTGAGATGTATTCAGATGTTAATTTACACCTGAAAAGACTGAATGCAGGCACCCACATGGGGGTGGGGGTGGGGTTGTGTGACTGGAGTTTCTCATGAATACTGGCCCCGAGTGCTTCCTTGGGAAAGATGAAAGTTGAAATGGATGGGGAAGTAGTCTAAAAGTTATGGGGGCAGGAAGAAGGGCGAGAACAAGGGCAGCCTTGATGAGATCAAGGAAACTATTTGGCCACCATTTGTAACTCTGTTTCCAACTTTATCTTCTCAGTGTAGTTTTAAGGTACAATGGAGAGGTGGTAATAGCCTCTATATTATGTATCCAATCCAAAAATTTTGATGTGGAAGTGAGGATGAGGAATGAGCCTAATTTTTCTGCCATGTGGGATGGGTCTCCTTGTTTTGCAGTCTTTCCATTGAACAACTGCTACCTACCTTGCCAAGGGGAAGGAATCCCAAAGTACCTCCTAAGTAACTAAGAAAGAACCGTCTACATTCCAACACTGCCTTTAACCTCAAACATAGTAAAGGGTTCATTCAGACCCCAGGACCACACGAAGGCATTAATTAGGCTGATGAAATCCATCGAAATATATGAATTCAGCATAATCAAGTTTCTGCCGCAGACTATCGTTAAGGAATACGTGAGCAGCTGGGAGAATGGAGAGAACTGTTTGAGTTAACTCATGCATGTAATTGAGTATATTTAACATAACCATTTTAATGATCAGTGATTAAAAAGTGCATCTTACTTAAATGGTATATCCACTGCCGTTTGTTCATAGCAACTCGATAATATTCTCAAGAGGAAAAAGTAAGGGATACAAATTTCTAAACAAGATCAGTTTTGAATTTGAGGGGGAAAAGCTGGAAAGTGAACCAGAAAGAAAAAATGTCCCTTTTGCATGCAAACAGCTATACCGGTGTGATATTAATTAATCACTGTTTCAGCCACTTTCTGTGCTCAGCTCAGAGTATTAGGAATAAGTAACAAATGGTTCTTTTCATCCCTCAATAAGGATATATTTCATTAAAGATGCTTTCTCTGTCTGACAAGATTATATTTTCAGAGAGGGAGAGAGGTCTGCTCAAATCCTGCTGATTTTAAGAGCTTCTCGTAGGAACCTGTGAAGTTCACCTTTCCAATTCTTTTTTCCACCTGTTGGGTTGGCTTATCTTCGTGGAACTCACCTCTGTGAAGATAGCACTGGGAAGAAGAGGGAGAGTGTCCCAAAGTGATGCGCCCGGATATGGCTGTCTAAGGCCACAACCAGCAGAAGCCCTCAAAGGGAGATTAGCTGTTTAAATGAGCCAGGGGCCTGAACCCAAAGCCCAGGCATTTGGAGGCACACTCTGCTCTGTTCTAGTCACTCAGACCTGACCAGATAACTGAAGTCACCGTGGAGCCATGCACAAGCCAGCCCAACTTTTTTTTGTTGTCCTTTCTCAGCTGTTGCATTCAAAACACGGATGACCCAGGAAAGAACCAAACGAGTGAAGTGGCTCTAGATCTACAGCTAAGGAGTGTGTAAATCCCACGTTTACACATCTGCGCAGGCACTGCACAAGTGAGGCTGTAAGAGAAGGGATACAGTTGGCCCAGCTCCCAAAGGTTGTCTCGCCGGGCTTTTTTTTTTTAAATCTCCCTTCACCCCTGCTTCCCCC
>NW_017731364.1:152087-194384 GCF_001890085.2 Hipposideros armiger | reverse complement strand
ACCCCCCACAGAGAGACCAATCTATCCTCCCCCTCAGAATAGAGTCTTGAATGTCTGGGAGTTGCATCGCAACTTTTAAAAACCTAAGAGGGAGAGAGGAAGGCATGAACACATAAGAGTATGTTGCGGCTTACTATCTGCCTGCTGCAAACACAACAAAAACATTTTAAGGAGACATTCATTCGAAGCCTTCCTTTCAGCTAGAATCAGGTCTTCCTTGGCTTGGAGCGGACAGCTCTCGGTAAACCAGTCCTCTCAAGGAGCTCTCCCCCACCCAATGCATAGTCTATAAATATAGTGGAAAAGTCATGCCAGGGGTAGGGAGGGCAAGAGAATCTGGAGTCTTGAAAGCATCTTTTTCTTCTGGCTATGGTGGCACTTAAATGATAATGCGGGCAATGGAGCTAGGAGATTTATATCTTTTGGAAAGTAGGGCGAGCCAGATGGTAATAGCGTCATTAACACACAAACTTGGGATGTGCAAGTGAAGCTTGAAATTGGGAAAGAGATCGGGAGAACAAAGGGGGCTGCTGTTGAAAGGCTACCCCTCTTCTACCGGCCAAAGCTAAGAGCCTCTTGGTACTGGGGTCTGCTCCTGCCCAGGGCTGGATAATAAACGACAGCTTCTCTCCCCCACCCTCCCCTCCTGTTGTGACTTAGAAAGCACCGAGAAAACTTTTGCAATAGGCAAATGTGGCACTTATTTATGTGTAACCCTTTGTAGTCTGAAGTGGCAGGAATGGGCCTTTAATTCAGCTGCACTCCCACCCTCCACCCCCTACCCTAGTGTGATAAGCTCTTGCAATTGTTGACATTTATTTTATGAAATCAAAGTGCCGCTTGTTGCACGTTTCAGACAAAAGTTCATTTTCCTCCCCTTATGTAAACACTCTAAGTAAATATTAAAGGTTGAACAGCACCTTCTTTTTCATTTTGGTTGTGGGGGTTGGTGCGAAGGTGTTGACGGGGTTAAACTCCCAAGTTTTACTTTGGAAAGCCCTAATGTTTAAGTTAAACTCCCACTTGACCGAACAGATATAATTCAGAGGGAACAAAGCCTTAAAACCAGATTAACAATGACATTAATAATAATAACGCATGCTTATAACAAACACCGACACAAACATCTATAAACAGGCAGAGTCATTTAAAAGTAAAGAAAACGAAATTAATAACTTTGTTCTTATTAATGCGTTGTGTCTATATACATATATCTGGCTTCTGGGAAGACAGCTAAGGTAACGGTCATTAAGTATTGAATGGCTTGAATGATGCCTGTTAGCGACTAAAAGTTGACGATGCCTAAACTAAAATCGAACGTTTTTCTTTCTTTTTCTTCAAAAAAAAAATACTGGAGATCTTTAAAAGCCCGGAGGACTTACCCTCAAGGCATTATTCGGAGAAAAACTGAGACTGGCCGTTCGTCACAGGCAATTGTAAAGGGTTTCAAAGGGCCGATCAAACGATCGGCAGAGTAATCTACATTCAAGTCCGGATGGTGGTGTTACGGCACACACCTGCGGGGTGTTTGCTGTCCGTGCCCCTCGCCGAGCTACAAATCATCATTAAAGCAAGCTGCTTAAGCTTCTTCCCAGCTTCTGGACAAAAGTTAGTTGGGACAGCTCACTTTGATATACCCACAGCTCGCAATTGACAAGCAAGCTGTTTGGGAGCTCAAGCCAGAGCCCGCACCCTAGTGCGCACCGCGCAGTTGGGAGGGTGTTGTGGTGGAAGCGGGGGGGGGGCGGTGAGCAATTGTAAAAGTCTGCTTCACCAATTTTCCGAACAGAATCACCACAAAAATGTATAGGAAACCAGGTTCTAAGCAGCTGAAATCCGCCTCAAGTATACTACTGAGGACTCTTGCAAAACTTCACTGCCTTTGCCACAACTTTTAAACGACTCCGATTACAGACACGGTCTCCCAGCCTCAGTTTCTCGCCTTCCCTCCCTTACACACACACGCGCGCGGGCCAGCACTCTCCGCGAGTGCAGGATTACATTTTTCTTGAACAGGACCAGGAGCTGGTTTGAAACTTTCACTTTTGATTCATTCGTTTGGGATTAGACCCCCTTTCTATGAGGACTCTGCCCTCCCCTTGAGGGCAAAACAAACAAACAAACAAACTCTGGAGTTGGGTAAAAAGAAGGGGACGTGAGGGTCCGATAAGTGGAAGGCGGGGAAGGGGAGGAATGCCCGTTTCTGCCTGCTGCCTGCCTGGGTTTCGGCAAGCCCTCGGCAGTCCGTGTGCGCCCCATTTGGGGGCGGGTAAGAAATAACCCGCGGCCGGTGATGCCAAGATCAACACTCGGAGCGAACGTATCAATAGACCAATTTTCTGCTCCCACCGCGAGCTTTTTCCTTTCAATCCAGAGTGGAGGCGTCCGCGCTGCGCAAGACGCACCAGCACGCAGGCGTCCGGAAAAAGAGGGCGCGAGATGCGGGAGGCTCACATATGGAAATGAACTCATTAGGAAGGGGTGTGGTTATCGAGAAGCCCCCTCCTCCATCTCTTCCTTTCTCTCTGGCTGCCACCGTCCCAAGAGCTTGCTAAATATGAGATTACAAACAAACAAATAAAGCAGAGGCTGACTACGCAGCCCCAGATCAAACACGCTCCAGATAATTCCTGTCACTCGGCGCTGTGGCCAGACCTGCGGCGCAGCGCTGGCCCCTGACGCCCGCCGGTGACTTCAGCACCCCCTCCATGCCAGACCCGGCTTCCGCGGCTCTGAAAGCCAGGGCCCACAGAGGCGTTTCGAAGGCACAGCACGTGGCCCTGGACACCCCGTTTCGCATACGTTGAAAACATCAGACAAACGCTTCCACCAAGATGGTAACCATTTGAGGGCTTCTTGCTGACCTCAGAGGTCCTCTCCTAGAGGCTGCCTGGAGGAAAAAGTGGTTGTTCTCTTTGGGAGAAAACAACCCAAACTAGAAAGTAGTGTCCTAGAGTGCCTGGCCAGAGGGCTTTTCCTGTTGCTCTGCACCACGAGTGCGGGGGTGGGTGGGGGGTTGAGAAGACATTCTGGGGCCAGGCATGAGCGCTGGGGTCTGTTTGAGCACTAAAGACCCGGGTTCAGATATTAAAAACCAGGGACAAGGTGACCAAAATTGAGGGCCAGGAGGTTGGAAAATCTAGAATGCGTAATCTTGTGTCAAAATAAAATGTTTGTGTTGGAGGTGGGTGTAAGAAACAAAACGCAAAACCTCTCACACCCCGCTCTCCAACCTCCCTGCCCCCAGGTCCTCAAATCCTGCCTCTGTGGAAGGCTGGGGGGGGGGAGGAAAATTGTACCTTTATGGTTTTTCTTCCTGCGTGGCCTGTCTCCCCAGACTGCTTCCCTGCCCGTCGCTCCCCCAGCTGCGGGCCCCTGGAGGAAGGCCTCCCAGTCCCCTGGTCTCCCACTGCCTGCAGGCTACCGAGCCTCAAAGCGCGCATTGTCCAGCGGGGGCGGGGAGGCCAGCGGGCCCCAGGAGAAGGATAACACTGCGCCTAACTCCTCTTAGTTTCCCAGTGCACTTTCTGTGGTATAAAATACACTTTTCACGGGACGGGGAGAGGTTGAAAATCCACTGCCTTCTCTCAATTCCTCAACTCTTGCCCTTGTCACTCTTTAGGTTCTCAGAAGGACGGGGGGGGGGGGGGAGTGAACCGGAAAGAAATTGTAAGGTGGCCGAAAATGTGACCATGACTCTAGAACCGTCGATGTGACAGTTTTAAAATGCGGGTGGGAAGAGAGAAGGGGATGTCTCCACTCAGGCCTGGACCGAGGACAGCTGCGCGATCAGTACGCGAGGGGGGAGGCGGGGGTGCGGGGCCCCGAGGGCGCGTGTGCAGGCGACGCATTTCGCACCTCCTGTTTGTCTTAGAAGCGAAGGGTAGGGGGCAGCGAATTGTTTTTACTCTCGACACACAATAAAAGTTGAATAAAATCACAGTAGAAGTTGAATAAAGTGGAGAGGCGGGCACACGCAGAATCAAAACCTGCTGTGGAATCAGGGTCTCTCTCCTTAACCCGAATTCCAAATGGTGGGGATTCATTGGCAAAGGACTCGGAGTCTAAGTCTTAGGGCGCCATGGACAGCGATCCTCCAGTGACCGCAAAAGCCGCGATAGAGAACCGTTAGAATGGAGGCTTTGAGGACAAATGTGATAAATGTTTCATTCGAGCAGTGAGAACCCATTCCCTCCCAGAATTACAGTCAGCATTTGAGGGGTCTCTAGGTTTGTCTGCTCTTCCAGGCTTTTGCAAAATAATGGCTCATGTCCCTAGCAAAATTCTGCCTGAAACAAGTATATCCCAAGGCACTGCGCTGGTAACTCCGTTTTAAAAATCAAATCAAAACAAAGTAAGACTTTTTAAAAGACCCAAGCCGAAGTTCTTGGTGTCCAACAACCGAAGTGACCGAAGGGGCGCATTAGTGGTGGTAGCTCTTTGCGCGTTGCGCTAATTTGGTGTGGGATTTGATGCCTTAATGCTAAACCCGCAATATAAAAGGTTGAAGAGTAAGCCAGATAAACGCTCTAATTGCTACTGGAAGATTTAGGCGGTTGCAGGGATCTGAGGACTACCATCACCACCACCACCAAAAACCTCCAATAGCGTGTTTGGGCTGTGCGTATGAGGGTGGGGGTAGAGTTTCTACAGCGAATAGTCCCCACATCTGCTGGAACTTCCATATCTAAGCTGTTCATTTACGGGAGCCAACTTATGAAATCTCCACAATTAGATCGTCATTGTTCTTCCCCCACAACACTGTCTAGAAAGAAAAGGTCTTCTCGGTCGGGGCCAATCCAACGAAGCGTTTGACGTTATTAAATAATAAAGCGATTGTGATTTACATTGTTGTTCAGAAAAAAAGGCCAATTATCCACTGTTATGTTGCCATAAAGATCATATTAACTCGAATTAGTAATCAAACAATATGCGAGCGTTTAAAAAAGTACAGCCGTACTGGGTGACAGCTACCGCGACGTCTTCACTTTCACCAGCGAACCCACCCGTGCCGGCAGCCGGAGCGAGACCGGCAGTCGCCGAGGACCCGAAAGGAGGAAGGGAGCGGCAAAGTGGTGATTAACGGTCTCCAGTGTTAATTATTCTCAATTAATCCCACACAATGCAAACCTCCTCTGGTTCCCTGGAAATTCCGTTTGGGGATGCTCTGAGAATTCCACCTTTCTGGGAGGGGGGTTATAAGAAATGCGAAAGAGGCCAAGTCACTCACTGCAAGTGTGCCTAGGAGCAAAAGGGTAGAGGTTGTAGGGGTGTGGACAGAGGTTGCGTGTGGTGTGCGCGCGCCGGAGGCTCGCAGCCTTTCCCAGAGCCTGGCGTGCACCGCTAGGCGGGTGCCTGGGGCTGGCAGGGCCTGCAGCATCCTTACACCCTTCATGAATCCTTGCGTTTTCTCTACTCAAATCACTCTCTCTCGCCCTCTGTTATTAGGTTTATAACTCTTTGCCCACTTAAATTTGTGCAGCCAACCAAGGAAATCTAAATAGGTTTGAGTCGCCCCTTGGGTACAGAATGGAGGCTTTAATAAGAAAGATTAATTGTGGGTGTGTACCTGCCGAAAGACGCGGCAGCTATCAAGTAGCGGCGGGCAGTGGGTCGAGGGGAGGGAGACGCCTCTGTTCTAGGCCCAGACTTTAGTAGGCGCCGTAGGCATACTTCAGGCAGGCCACCCGGCAACCCGCAGTCACAAGCACAGGGCTCCACAGAGATAGTAAGGCTCATCTCTTCCTGAGTTATTTGAGGTTTTACAGAACTTGGCCTTTATTTGCCCTGCACACCAAATCCCCTTGCCCTGCGCCCCGCCCCGCCAGACCCCCGACTCCTCGCCTCCACGGCGGAGGCGGGAGTGGGAAGAACGCTGTAACCGCTGCCCTGGGAGGTCTGCCTATTCATGCTCCCGCCCACTGTACAACATTTAGGCAAATTTTTAAAAAACGGTTTTGCTCTGAAGGCTAGAAAGTTGATATTTTTGTTGCTGCGGTGAAAAATGTAAACAGTTATGGGTTTGGTTTTGCTTTTAATACACAAACAAGGGGCATTTTTTCCTCCGCGCGATGCTCCAGCAAGTGCCGGCAGAGAGAAATCTGCCAGTGGCAGGCCCGTGGGGATCTCGCCCTGCGCGGGGCACCGCTGGGGGAACGGTCCCTGCCCGCACGGCTGTTTCCTCGCTCCTCCCTCTTGCTACTTAAATGTTCAGAACCCAGACTAAGAAGTGGCGAAGGGGATGGGGGCGGAGAAGAGTAGGAACCGGGTGGGGGTGGCGGGGGAAAAGGAACTGACTAGAATAATAGCTCTAGTAGCGTTCCCTCCTTGAATAATTCCATTTAAAACTGAGACTCCAAGGCTGGAGTTTAAACAAACGTAAAATGAAATCTTCGGAAGGTCCGGCCCTTGCAGCGGTGGGGCAGCCAAAGTGTGGTCTCATCTTTGTAGAGAGTTTTAAAACAGTTGCGTTTGCTGCCTTTCCTAACCCCTTCTCTATCTCCCACCCCTCTCCCCAGTAACACAAATTCAAAGGGGGACAGACGCCACTCCACAAGATTATTGTCCGTTCATTTACAGGATTAACCCTCTCACGCAGCATAATAAAATACTAGAGGTCCTTTTAAGTTTAAATACATTCACGAAATTCGTATCTTCTCTCCTTTCCTGTCTGGTCTCTCTCGGGACATGAGAAAATAGTGCCTTGGAACCTAAGACTTATAAGAACTTTTTACTGAGAGTTTTCAGATCATCTGGGGTCTGTTGTGGGCATTAGTATCGGGAGAGAGTGGAGAGGCCAGCTTAACTTTAAGTATCTATAGCTATACATTTTGATTTGGAACTCACGATTAAAAATCTAGTTGTTCCTCCTAGGGCTCAGCAGATTTCAATGTTGGTCATAGGAGCCACAAAAAAAATGTTCATTAAAGGAACCTAACCAAGGCTACTGTATGGCCACTTTGTGAACTCAGAACTATGGATGGGGGGTGGGGAGGGTGGTATGAAAGTGTGAGTTGATGTCACGCTGGCTGTCAGTGTGTGGTCTATTGTGGAGAATGGTGCTTTTTGACTGAACAGAGGGAGCCCTCCTCCCCCCTTCCCCAGCTACTGCACCTGCACTGGATGAGGGTGTCCCTGCCACTCAGCCCATCGCAGACTGTTCAAACAGAAGACATCTCTGACAGCACTCAATTCATTACATTTCTTCCTGCTTTTCAAACCAACACACACACACAAAATGAGTATTGCCAGCCAGTGACAGCCAAAAAAAAATCTTAAAATACTTTATATGCAGCTAATTTGGAAGCTCACACGACTAACCATGAAATATTTTGTATCCTTAACTTGTAAGGCGTCTTGAAAAAAGATTACCTGATTTCTCCTATTGAAAACATACCTCTATAGCTTACCCAAGGATAGCAAGTTTGTAGAGAGACACTGCAGCATGGCTCAGGGAAAAGTTTCAATGGGAATGAAAGCAGAAATGAGCAAAAGAGAAAAGCCCCTGATTTATCTTATCAGAAGGACCGGCTTGAAATGCATTCATAATTTATGCCCGTGAAACAGCTTGCTAATAGAGGTGGGGTATCGGAGAGCCAGGGGCCGGCAGTGAGCAAAGCAAGAGAGGGCGGTAACTGAGGCATGGAGGCTGAAGTGTGAGCTAAACATTTAAATCAATTTCCTAACAACGAAGTCTTCCACCCATATGCTCAGTTTTATTTTGCCATCTTAGACTCCAAGATGTTTTTGCACCATTTCACAAAGCTGATGAGAGAGTGTTTAGAAAGCTGCTGGGAGAGTGTTAGTCTAGTTGAACAGAAGTTGGGGTAAACAAACTCTCACAAGAGAACTTGGTTTTAAGAAATTTTTCTTGGAGGTAGGAGGAGGGGGGAAACAAAGAAAAGGAAGACGACTTTGAGCAGAAGACAGATTTGCCACTTAGCATTTCAGGCTGATGAGACTGCAACATTATGCAATAACCTAGATTTGAGATGTTACGTGTGATAGTCAGATTGACCTGGCTGTGAGTTGATAGTCAAGTTGATGCTAAACTGACTGCATGTAAAACATTGGCTACTTCTCAGCAAATCATTCGTCTGTTAGCTCTTGGACCAATGTGGAACATAAAGCCTGGTTCCCAGGACCCCCTCCCACTGGAAAGGTATCTAATGGATTAATTTGTAAAGAAAACTTGTAAAGTGCATCTTCTACAAATTCCAAGGTTCTTTCAACTAACAAATAACCCTGTCCATTTTACCGACTCCACAGACCAAATGTCTTTCCTCTTATCTAAAGTTTAAATCATGGTTGCCAAGTAGCTCTCAACAATATTTTCTCAATTCTAAGATGATAAAAAAAGCTATACAAATTATTAGGAGTGGAGGGGGAAAGAGAAAATGGCTATGATGGAGCAATGGCAAGCCAGAAACAGCTTTCCTAATCGTGGCTCCATATCAGAACCAGAAAACTCTTGTAAGTCCATTTCTTAATCCATCGCTGAAACTCATGCAGGGCCAAATACAATCAAGCTACGGTATACTTTGTAAAAGCTTTTGGTGTAATTGGTCCAGCATCTCAAAACAAAACCAAAACCAAAAACAACTCATTCAAACCTGACAACAAACCCTAGCTAGCAAATCAAGTAACTTTAAATTTATATATATATATATATATAAATATATATAAAAAAATATATATATAAATTTATATATATATATAAAGTTACTTAAATATATATATATATATATATATATATATATATATATATATATATATATATATATATATGGAAGAAGGGTACCATGGTGATGGGTGTTGTGTGGTGACTGTATAGTATACACGCTGAAGACTGGCCATTTGTGTGTTTGGTTATGCTCTGGGTAGTGGGGGGCCGAGAGGCTTTGCAGCCTCATAAGCTGGGAATGGAGACTGGCTCCACTGGCCTCGCCCCGCAAGTGTTTAGATTGCCCTTTCTGAAACACTCAAACGAATCACTTTATCCCGGAGGCCCTGTAGGCCCTGACGTCACGAGGTGGGGGTGGGGGCGCAGTCACACTTCTGGCCTGGCCGCCAGCGATAAGAACCCTCGGGAAGAATTCACTCCTCCTTTTAATACAGTAATTATTTTTTCTGCCTTCGGCGGGTGGGGGCTGCTCCTGCCCGGAATGCCGGTATGCCTCCCTTCAGGAAGATGCCCGGGGATGGCAAGTTTTCAGGATAACTTCCTAGGCAAACCCTAAGCCAGCAAGGGCACTGGCAAAGGAAGAAGAGTGGTGTGAATAAAGCTAAGTAAGACCAGAAAGGAGAGGAAGGACCCGAATTTCTGTATTGATCTCTGGCGTCTAAAATGAGAATCTCTTGCTTTCCCTATCACCTAATTACTCTGCACAGCAAGAAAAGTAATAGCTATCAGTTAATCCTATTTTGTGTCTGTGGCTTTGCACTCATCTTCTGCGAATGCATCTGTTAGGTATAAATATCTATTATACCTATTTTACACATGGGTCTGCATCCTCCCGTCCCTACCTGCTCTGATCCTAGAGGGGCCCAATATTTCGGGGAGCCCAGACCGCCCCTGTGGCTCCCCACAGCCATGCCCATCCACAGCCTCTGGCACCAGGAAAGCCTGAGGGCAAGGTTACTAATGCTGAGGCTAGGCCCAAACAGGGACAAACAACCTCTTAAAAGGAAAGGCCTGGCGTGAGAGGCAAGAGGAAGGCGGAACTTGGGTCGGACTACCTCTGCTTTGGAAAGTTTGGGGCCTAGAACCACCTCTGGGTCACGAGGTCAACGCGGAGAGGGCTGGGGCTGGGGTGCAGGAGGTTGAGACCCCTGGAAGGGCGAAGGCCGCACCACCTCAGGTGACTTTCCAGACTTGCCCGACGCGGGACCCATCTGAGCTGAGAGGAAATCGGGCCGTTTCGGCAGGGTCCAGGCGGAGAGAACGCGAGCCCGGTTAAGCACTTTCCCAGGGAGCTGCATGGGGGCCAGGGCCAGGGCCAGGGCCGCGGTGACGTCAGGTCCCCGCCGGGCGCTCGCCGGCCTCAGCTTCCATCAGTCGGCGCATCCGCTCCCGGCGCTGGGCGCGGCGCGCTCCTTAATGCCGGAGGGTGGGAGGTTGGCGCGCTCACAGCCCTGCGCGGCGCCCAGCACCCAGCACCCAGCACCGAAGCCCAGAGAGGGAGGCAAACGATGGTTCAGAGCGCCGAAATCCTAACTCACTGTCCATGTAGGCAGACCAGAGTAAGGAAACCAAGGACTCCTTGGAGCTTTTGAATCACCTGACACTTCTTTGCAAAGTCGAGTAAGCATCTCAAGTCCCCAAGCCCCAAAGCAGCAAACATCTTTTCGTCTTGAATGGAAAGGGCATTCTATTTGCTTTTGAAGAGAAACTGAGTGCACCACTCAAGGCATCAAAAATATCACCATAACACCAAAAATATAAAATAAAACCCTGCACAGAGAGAGCTCTTTGCCATGGGAAATCTTGGCCTTGTCTTAGTAACCCGCCTTCCTGAAGAAAAGTCCCTTAGTCAGAATAAGAAAGTCAAGTTCATTATTTCCTAAAGGCCACAGAAAAAAAGCAAAAACTGAAAACAAGAATTGTAAAACCGGACAGCACCGTGCGAAGGGGGAGAGCGATTACAAGTCTCCCTGGGTGATGATATCAGTCAGGTTTCCAGGAAAGTTTTAATAGAAAATAACTATGAAAGACGCCAAACCAAGTCTCTGGTTTGGGGAATTTATCTTTGGGAAAGCTCCTTTTGCAGCTGCTTACTCTAGAACTCCTGGAGGCTGTGTCCCTTTGAACTTTATCCATATTTTCCACAGTAAAGGTCAACAGTTCCTCCCCCTTCTCCCGGCTTTAAGGGATCCACCTCATAGACAGCTCCCAAATGGAACCCACCCAACAATCTTCCAACTTCAGTCAAAAAAAAAAAAAAAGCAAAGCAAAAAAAAAAAAAAAAAGCAAAGCAAAGAAATAAATCAACCCCCATCCCCAACCTCACGGTGGCTGTCCTGAAAAGCAGGCTTTGCTCTAAAAGCACGGAAAGGGCAGCATAATAAACAGTGAGATGCAAATTATTTTAAGGCAATAATGAGGAGGGGGAGAGTGTTGGAGAATGTTAACCAGAAGTCTTGACTAAAGCTCATGGCAAAGGAAACTCTTTCCACAAAGCCAAAATATGAAGACCTGTTTTGTAAAATTCTCCAAGAGTAAGAAATAAAGGGGCACGGGGGTATAAAAAGCTTTTTTAATTACAATAAATAAATAAATAAATAAATAAATAAATAAATAAATAAATAAGCAGTGCCAACTAGCAGGTGACAAGCCAGTCCAACTTCAATCTCAGTGCAGTTAGCTATAAACGGTTAGCAGTTGAAAAGTAAACCTTGTGCACACAAAGGCACTGTTTAATTTTCTCCTGGTAATAGTTCTAAATGAAGACCCCATCACTACACAGTTAAGCGGTATTTCTTGTCCCCCTGAGGCGCTGATCAGTTCTTTTTAATGTGAGAAAACTGGCAGCTCAAAACCTGTCAATGGAGCTCCCACAAAAGTTCTGAAAAGCTGAATGAATTGGGTTTGTAATTGCTGCATCCTGTGCCCCCACCCCTTGCAGCTTATCTCTTATTCATTCATCTTATATTATTGTTAAGGAATCTTACTCTCAAAATTATTCCCTTCCCAGTTTACCTAGGGCCCTGGAGGAACTTATGACAAGGCAGAAATGGACCATTCAGCCCTCCCACCCCCACTACATCTGGAAGTGTTCAGACCAAGAGGTAGGGAGGAGGGACTATCTTGTACCCCAATTTACTCTGAGACTACTAGAATTCAGAGTACTCAGCCTATGGAGTCTTCCATTTTAAAGCCCGATTTTTATTGGCAAACAGGAATGTGTACCTTTTCTACATTCAGACCCTGACTGAGTCTCTCAAATCCTGTGACATCTCCACTTAGAAAAGGCAAAGGTTATAAATAAACCCCCTGCCCTCTCCCCAAATTGCAAGGCTCTAAAAGACCTTGCCAGACATACAGAAATCAAGATAACTTATATTCTTTTTTTTCTTTTAAACCAAAAACAGTAAAGGAAATAGCAGTGAGAGACTATACCTCCCCCCTCCCAGCCCAAGAAAAGGTTTTATGAAAAAGTCAGCTTTAAAACACCAGGGCTCTGTGTGCATTTCAATCCAAGGCATTACTGATGGAGAAGATTCTCCTGAGATTTCCTACTGTAAGAATGTGTCGGTTCTAGAAATAAGTACAGCTATTACAACCAAATCTACTAGCAGACTAAATAATTAATTGAAGCGTTGCTCTTTGACCCTTGAGAAGTCCAGTAGGGACACGTTTATAGTAATAATACCTCCGAATGAGCCCTTGTCAAATATTCATTTAGTGGTTAATGTGAGCCATTTCCCCCTGGGACCGGCAGTAATACCAGCTTCCCAGCATTGGCAAGAAACCTTGCTAATCTACTACAGCTCAGCAAAATATTTTAACGCTCTTATTTAAAGTATGGAGGGGGGTGCGGGGAGAGAAAAAAAATTGCAGAGGAACTACAATCTCATCCTGCTGCACATTTCTCTTCAGGTTATAAGGTTAACAAAACATTAAATTCACTCCCTTGGACTGGAAATGGAATGGTTTTAGTGAGCAGAATAATATTCCAAGGAAGGACCTGAACTCAACATGGAATGGTTTTAGTGAGCAGAATAATATCCCAAGGAAGGACCTGAACTCAACAGCTATCTTCAGCATGGGGAGACAACCGTCTCCGGGCAAGTTTAAGGCTTCACCCCCTTCTTGGAAGTCACATTATAATGAAAATGTTACATGTTCAGTATTAATCTAGCCATGAAACTAAACACATCTTGGGGAACCATTTAACCCAATCAAATGAATGATGAAACGTATCATTTTTTTCAAATTCAGTTTATCAAAATAATTTATATCTGCAAATAAAAACTATTTTGACTTTCATTTGTTTAAGAGATAATGGAAGGGTAGGAGGGGAGATGGGGGTCCTCTTGTCTAATGGCGAAAGTAACAATCGTGCAAAACTAATTTAACTTCCCCAACTATTGCTCTCTTCCCTTTTGTAAAATATTAGAACCTGAATATTTGGCCAAAAAGTTGTTGCTTTTTTTTTTTTAGTCCGAGCCTGTGGGCTTTTTTTTTTTTTAAATGGGTGTTTAGTGCAGTGCAATTACTCTAAACCCCAATACATATTTCTAACATATCTCTATTTTTCAAATATATACATTCCATATAGTTGATTGCCTCAAATTCGGGAATATCCTCCCCACCCCCCAGCAAGATCATTTGGATCTTTATTCAAAGTTTCTTTTATTCGTATGTGTGAGCAAGAACTGTCGAAAGTGCTCATTACCACGTGAATAATCCGTATATGCATTACAATGGCTGGCCTGGCCGGGGGAAATTCTTTCAGAGTCTCTGCATTAATTAGGGAGGGGGGGGGCGGGGAGAATGCCTAGCTTAGAACTGGGAACTGGCATAATAATTTTCCTTTTCCAGTACAATATTACCCTAAAAATGATTTTTAAAGAGGAATAAATAAAAAAAACCAATGCACTTAAAATAAAGCAATCCACATGAAATCAAAATATAGAAAATGATGATATCCCCGCTGAGCCCAGAACTCACATTAGCAACACCACGAGAAATACTTTCTTGGAAAACTAGAATATGCAAACCACGGGGATGAACTAACTTACAACTTAGTGGCTGCAGCCGGTACTTTACTCAAGGATGGAAGGCGCTGCCGGATTCCAACTTCTCCAAAGTTGTCGCAAGTTGACACAACAAGCCCTTGAAATTGTGGAAAGCAAACCCACCCTCTTAAGAAAGCCTGACTCTTGGTTCCTGGTCCCCTTCGGTGGGGGAAGATGGTCAAGGTAAGTAGTAAATAAGGAAAAAAAAATTCCCAGAGTCGGTCTTACAGATTCTCTGGCTGCGCCAAAGCGCGATTCGGTTGTGATGCAGAAACATCATTAATGCAAAAGACCGTGGCGATTCCCCAACTTTTCCTCTCCCACTGAGGGCAACTATAGTCTCTTTACCTTTCCTAGGGCAAAAGAAAACAAATCTAATTGTTTCCCCACTCTTTCCCCTTCCCCTCCTTCTCTACTACTGTAGTAAAACATGGTTAACAGATCAAAAGCATAATCATCTCCAAATGTGATTAGACCAGACAAAGTAAAATATCTACCTCAGAGTTGATTGTTTTCTTCGTTAATATGGCTGTTGCCTGGCTTCTCTTTTGCTTGTTATCAGCTGCAGAGATTATCCGATTTGGGTCTACAGGCTTGGACCCGCGCTGCCAATTTAAGAAATGGAATTCGTGGAGGAGGGAGAGAGAGAGGAAAAAAGAAAATAAATAATAATGATAATAGCCGTGATAAGTCGGGGAGTTTTGCGAGACGCTCTTCGCTTTCCCTTGCCCCTAAACAGGAAAATGTAGAGGAGAAAGTTTATGAAGTCAAGGAACAAAGAAAGCAAACCACTTGTTTCCTCTCAGACAATAGCAGGGCTGGAATAATCCAAACACCCACCCAGCAGATGAGCACTTTGCATGTCTAGTTTGCAATTATCCCGATACAAGAAGCATCATTTTCCCCTATAACCAGGTTTCCAAAGCCATTGTGCTGCGAAGAAAACGAAAACAAAAAACCAGCCAACCTGGTTCTGATTTGGCTCAATACGCCATCTGCTAAGCTACATGAAAAATTTCAGAATTGACTCCTTCTTTCTGGCAACAAGTGGCATAAATCAGTTTAAGTCCCCATCATGCTTATTCATGCTGCTTAGAAAAGGAGGGGGTGGATTTACAATATATGTCTCTAGTTTCTATTTTAGAAATGACATAAAGCATTTCAATTTTTCGAGTACTTATTCAATTAATCATCCAGCCATTTAATTGTTGCAGTTAACATTAGCACATGCTACTGGACTAGAATACCAAGGTTTTAGGTATTTTGCTCTCTTGGCTGAGCACAGTATATTCCCCGAGGAGTTATGTATAATCACAGTGTTATCCAAATAAATGAAAGACTCAAGAATAATTTCAGTGTCCATATTTCAAAAATTTATTTATCTCAAACTGTGCATAATGGAGTAAAAACTTAAGTTGAAAATGTACCTGTTATAAGGATGGTATTAGTTCAAATATATACATGGATTCTCGGCAGACTGATTCAAATAATTCAGAGCCGAATCTTTAAAATACAACTACGGAAAATAAAGGGGGTGGGGGGAAACCTTAAAATATCACAATAAATTTACAGAAATATTACAAACCATAAGAAAATATTTCAAACACAGTAATTTCATGTTGTATTTTTATCTGAACAAAATGGAAAGTTGGGAAACAAAAGCTATTATAAATTACCAATGATGTCAACCTGCATGGCCATTTTTGCTTTTAACAGTAAGTTAAAAAAAATTTAGTACAATCTAAAACTTTTGCCCCTTTAAAGACCACGGAGATGGTTGTGCCAGTACTTATTCTAGTTTTTTCCTTTTGTACAATTTTTAAACAATTAAAATGTCCAAAATCTGAATAATTTTCTTCTTTCCACGTTTGCAACTGTCCTAAATTTCAGCTGCAGAATCAAAATTCAGCAAGAAGCCTCTCCTTGAAAAATATTGGCAAATTCTCAGATTATAAACAATGGACATTTTGATTGCCATGTTTATCTCGATAAATACTGTACAAAAGTTGCTTGCAAATATTAAAACATTTTTTTCGTCGCTTGGAGACTAGCTCTAAATATTATTGGTAAAGACTTTTGCAAACTTTCTGCAAAGCTCCTACCGTATCACTAGAACTTTTAAAAAGTTTTGTGTAGTTTTCTTTCCTCCAGATCTATACAAGGTCCATTCCCTCGCCCTCCCCACCCCCACCCTGTTTTCTCTGTACAAAAATAGTCCCCCCAAAAGAAGTCCAGGATCTCTCATAAAAGTTTTCTTGTCGGCATCGCGGCTTTGCGTGAGTGTAGATGGGATCGGTGTTCTTTTTTTGCAGATGTCATTTGCTGCGGGTGATGACTTTTTTGTTTTGAGCGTACCGGGTTTCTCTCCTTGCTGTCTCTTACTCTCCTCCCATTTCCCTCGTTTTTCTTTGAAAATCCTCCCACCCACCCCCACCCCCAGTTCACTGTCCGGCCCTCACATGTGCGAGAGGGGCAGTGTGCCGTTAATGGCCGTGCCGGGCACCGGGCCGCTCTGGTAATGCTGGGACATGTGAAGTCTGCTGGGGGCGGCCGGCTCCGGCACCTCGGCGCCGGGGAGGTACATGCTGATCATGTCCCGGAGGTCCCCGGCCTGGCAGGGCGCCCTGGAGTGAGAGGAAGAGGTAACCACAGGGGGGCTGGAGCTGGCCTCGGACTTGACCACCGAGCCCATGGAGCCTAGCGCCATGCCAGGGGTGCCCTGCTGCGAGTAGGACATGCTGTAGGTGGGCGAGCCGTTCATGTAGGTCTGCGAGCTCGTCATGGAGTTGTACTGCAGGGCGCTCACGTCGTAGCGGTGCATGGGCTGCATCTGCGCGGCGCCGTGCGCGTTGAGGCCCGGGTGCTGCGGGTAGCCCAGCTGGTCCTGCATCATGCTGTAGCTGCCGTTGCTCCAGCCGTTCATGTGCGCGTAGCTGTCCATGCGCTGGTTCACGCCCGCGCCGAGGCCGGCGCCCACCCCGACCCCGCTAGCCATGCTGTTGCCGCCCGGGGCCAGCAGCCCGCCGGGCAGCGTGTACTTATCCTTCTTCATGAGCGTCTTGGTTTTCCGCCGGGGCCGGTATTTATAATCCGGGTGCTCCTTCATGTGCAGCGCTCGCAGCCGCTTGGCCTCGTCAATGAACGGCCGCTTCTCCGTCTCCGACAAAAGTTTCCACTCGGCGCCCAGACGCTTGCTGATCTCCGAGTTGTGCATCTTGGGGTTCTCTTGGGCCATCTTGCGCCGCTGCCCGCGGGACCACACCATGAAGGCGTTCATGGGCCGCTTGACGCGGTCCGGGCTGTTCTTCTGGTTACCGCCCGCCGCCGCCGCGGTGGAGTTGCCGCCGCCGCCGCCGCCGCCGCCGCCCCCCGAAGTTTGCTGCGGGCCGGGCGGCTTCAGCTCCGTCTCCATCATGTTGTACATGCGGGCGCTGTACGCGGGCCCGGCCCGCCGGCGGCCGCCGACCCTCGGCCCGGCCGCGACTTTGGGGGGCCCGCGGGCGGGGGGAGAGGAGGAGGGGAGGCGGGCGGGGATGTCGCGAGCGCAGGGCTCCGCGAGGAAAATCAGACGAAGAATAATTTGGGGGAAGAAAAGAGAGAGAGAGGGAAACCGGAATCAGGATCAAAAAAAGCGCTTCCCTCCTCTTCTGGCCGATCCTGCCGCCGCCGATGATTGTTATTATTATTTTTTGGAAAGGCTTAAGCCTGGGGCTCAAACTTCTCTCGCTTTCTTTCTCTCTCCTCTTCTTTCTCTCAGTCCTAGTCTTAAAGAGGCAGCAAACTACTTTCCCCCTTTGCAAACACTCTCTTCTCTGCCTTGACAACTCCTGATACTTTTTTGAACAAGTTAATAGACAACCATCCATGTGACGGGGGCTGTCAGGGAATAAATGGGTTTCCGGCGACCAATCAGCGCGCGTCGGCTCCTCCACTCGAGCCCAGCCTCGCCGCCGGGTTTTGCATGAAAGGGGGCGGGGCCTGCCGGGCCGCGGGCCGCGCGGGGGAGGCGGGGGGAGGCAGGAGATGGAGGGAGGGGGCTGGAGGGAGGGGGAGGCGGCTCCCACCGCCAGCCACTGAGAAACCTTTGTATCCCCAGTCGCAGCAACAGGTCACACCACACGCCTTTTCGAAGGAAGTGGGTAAACAGCACTAAGGCTGCGATCTTCTTCTTCTTTAAAACTTAACACTGATTTACTTTTTTGGCGCGGGGCTCCTGAAATAAGGAAGGGGCGCGAGAAAGCCGCTAAGGTGTGGGGGTGGGGCAGAGAGAGTGGGTGGTTCAGGGCGACTGTCCTACTGGTATTTCAGGAAACAGGCAGTGTTGGATGGAGTCGGTGTGTCATTGTTCTCCTGCTGCTCCGCACACTTCCCCCACCAACCCCAGCCTCTTCTCGTGCGTTTCCCTGGCCCCGCTCGTCCCCTTGCCCCTCTTTCTCCACAGGGGCCGACCCTCGCTCACCCGCGTCTCACACTGTCCCGACCAGAAGTTAGGAGACAGAAAGCTCTAGCCTCAAAACTCTCCTTGCTTCCACGCAATTCGCTCTGCTGTAAAAGT
This sequence comes from Hipposideros armiger, assembly GCF_001890085.2. NCBI lineage: Eukaryota > Metazoa > Chordata > Mammalia > Chiroptera > Hipposideridae > Hipposideros > Hipposideros armiger. The sequence goes on along the minus strand of NW_017731364.1, from coordinate 176,089 downwards.
AAATCCTGCTGGGACGTTGCGGCCGGCTCTCGAGTGAGGCTGGGCAGGCCCTGGGGACGCCGCCGCAGCCTCGCTCTTCCTGCGGGACCCAGCTCTCCGGCGCGGGGACCCACGGCTGGCTCCCTTGCCCTCAGCCACGTCTCCCACCAGTCTTCCCCCATTCAGTCGGTGCAAAGCGGATGCGCGTTCCCTCTCCCCGTCCTCCTGCTGAGCCTCCCCCAAAGGATTTTAGTTGTGCGGGTTTCAGTTGGGGGCTGGGGCTGGGGCTGGGGTGGGGTGGGGGAATGAAAGAGCTCGACAGAAGGACGCTCAGAGTGCAGGCTGTGTGTGTGTGTGTGGGGGGGGCGTCAGCCCAACTTCCTGGCGTCCCACGGCACTGTGTGGAGGTGGCATTTGGGCCGCACTCACAAACTCCCTCCCACGCAGAGCTCACAGGACTCGAGCAGAACCAGCCCTGGCCTTTTCCCCCCGAGTGACTTCTACCGTGGTGGTCGCATTTCCCGGGCCGCCCGGGCCTGGGGGCTGTGCTCGGAGGGGGCTCTGGGCCTGGGAGGAGGGAAGGGTGGTGCTCGCCAGGCACAGGTGCAGGCATTGCCGGCAGAAAGAAGGAGGCCAGGACTGGGGAAGGGGGGATCCCAGCAAGGCCAGGGCTGAAGGAGGATGGAATGGGGGCGGGGTAGGGACTCAGAAATCCTGCCCGCCCTGGACCCAAGAGGGTAATTTTAGCCGCTCTCCCATTGTCCGGACGTAAAGATTTCAATAGGTAGGCGCTCAATGCGGAGAGCAATGGCAGCACGTCCGTTACAAATAGGTAGTTTTGTTTCTCTTGTTGTCGCTACACGGAGTCAAACAAAGCCCCGTCTAAGTTTCCTTCCACTCTCTTGTTGGGATCTTTGTGGCTAAAATGCACTTGACTACAAAGGGGGGGGGGAACCCTGATGCCATTTCTTTTTTTTTTTTTATAAAGGGCTTAAACCATCAGGGTTACTTATTTTCTTTCTTCTGTAACACTCTCTCCGCCCCCTCCTCCCCTGATCCACCCTTACCCTAAGAAAATGTACTGAATAGTATCTGTCGGCCATGTTCCATTTATTATCTTTACAAAACTTTGCATTGTTTTGTTCTTTACTAACCTTCTTCCCATAACCGTCATCACCCCCACTCCAACTTCTTCAATCCCTGCCCTCCCAAGTTTCTCTGTTTTTGTCAAACTCAAGATAAGTATGCTCACTGGAAACCCAGAAAAGTTGAGAAAAAGAATCCAGTAGACTTTTCTTAATAATGTATTATTTCCAATCACCGCACCCCATCCCCCCCCCCCCCCCCCCCCGCCGGTTCTCCTTTTTCTGTTAAGTTATGGTTTGTTTCAGTTCTTGGGAACCCGGCAAGTACGAGACTGGACTTCTCAAAACGCATAAATATATGTCACTCTTCCAAATAAAGCAATGTTGTTTTTTTTAATTCAAGGTGTAATATTAAGCTAAGCACGGACATGAAGATTAGGAAAGAGAAAAGATTGAGTGGATCTGGAGAAAAGGCGGCCACTGGCTTTTCTGCGCGTCTTGGTTTCAGGGATGTGGCTGGTGCGCCCCCTACTGGTAGATTCGCTTTCCCAAGACTATGGCTTTTACCTTTAACAGAAGGTGTTTGGAAATAAAAAAAAAATGGGGGTTGGGGTTGGGGGGTGGGAGGAAGATCAAACTAATTACACGTAATCTAAACAAAAGAGAAGTTAACATATCATATAAGCTATGGAACCAAATCATAAGAATCAGATTTAATTTGCTTAACTTAGAAATGTACATATATAACCTCGAGAGAAGTGGGAGGTTAAATCATGGGGGAAAGATAGGTACAAATTATGAGATTCAGCATATGAATGAATTATGATTGTCCAGACGCCACGAAGGGCAGACCAAGCATTCACTTTATGATTGTTTACGCATTGATCTGCGCTTAGTAGCATTATTCCAAAACCTTAAAAAAAAAGGCTTATGGATAATTAAGTTTGACGAAAAAACCCAAGGGGTTGGTATGGATACTGGTGGTGCATATGTATTAAAATAAATGTTAATAATAGATGATTATAGAAGCAAATGTTTTTGATCTCTCCTTCTCCCCCTCTCACAAGGGGTAGTATAGTAGTAAGAGGCACAAATTTTTCCTTAAGATGATATATTAAAGCTTTTATACATTGTCAGATGCCTGTATTTGTGACTGAACTCTATAATAATTCATTTAAGAGGTTAAAGGCGCTGGCTAGGTCTTTTGTTAATTGCTTTTATCATATAAATAAGCTATGGAAATACATTACAATTGTGTTATCATTGGTTGCATTTATTTACAGCTTTATTTTAATTAAGCCTGCTGTACTTATCAAGGCAATAAACTAACTGGCTGGCGTTTATGCATAATAATGTGCTATGAAAATAAGATTAAAGAAGATAGTGACAGCAGAAACAATTTTCTCATTAGATTTTTTTTAGAACATATGCATTTAAAAAATCAGATCACTGGTCACTCTATTTAGTTCAGCACCATCACTGGCCCCTAAATATAATAATTATAACAATCACAATGGATGATAGAAGCAGTACTGTTTTAGGTTTATAACAGACGGCTACAGTACTAATAACAATAAACCATTGACTACTAGGGAATCAAAATGACTTGAAAGAGGGTGCTTCATCCTCCAAAAATTTTAAATGTTGCCATTGGCACAATTTATGAAAATTGAAAGTGCTTAATATAAAGACAGTGTAACATTTCCTTTCCATGGGCAGCAAAAAGCTGCATATTTTTAGAGCAAGATTAGAAATTAAGAACAAAAATGCATAATTCCTTGGCTACTCGGATTTGATTTTGTTCTACTATAGGCCTCTGCCAAGAATCCTTAACTGAGTAAGTGTAGTTCAATTTTACTTAAAAATCTTTCGCACTGATATGTCTCTCCTAAACTCCCCTCATTCCTCCTCAGGTATTATATCTGAAGCCAACTAACAATTTTGTGGATAGGGAACTGTAGACTTATTTTTTCTTCTTAGTGGCAAATAGAGGTTTAACTTGCAGTAATTAGGTGAGAACTAGCCAAGCATCGTACTATTATGATGCTTGTTAAAAAACACTTCTTTTCTGCATCTGCATTTGAGTGTGTTCCCCTCCTCTCTTAATCTTCTTATGGAAATGAAGGCAAACCGCAGGGAACCTGCAGAGTCTTGGAGAATGTCCTTGTTAACTGGAATTTCTCAGCATTGCTAATTAGCAGAGTTTGACGACGACCACCAGTATTGGGGGGGAAAGCTCTGTTTAACCACTCACAAACCATTCTGAGGAAGAGCAGACTAATTTTATTTTGTAATTAAAATCTGAAAAGGGCCCTATTTGACAGTTAGGGCTATGAGAGTTTTATCTTCCCGTGAAATAATTACTGCCTTGATAACTCAATTTTCTGAAAAAATGTCAACTGTGGGCTCCAAAAGTTTTAATTTCATTATGTAAGGAAAAAAGAGAGAAAAATAGAAGAAAATGTACAGAAAGGTTTTCTAATTCTGGAACTGGTTAAATGTATTAGGAGCCAGATTTGGCCAAACGAAGGGTTTTCTTTTTTTTCTCTCCCTTTTTTTCCCCGTCACGTTCGTTTCCCCTGGATCTTAACCTTCCAAACATCTCCACTGAAAATGACCATAGTAGTGAATATACTGCAGTGAAAGACATCATACCAGTGTGGCAAGTCAGAGGCAAATAAAACTAAAAAGAGAGGTACAGCAACCCAAGAAAATTTCCTGATTTTAAAAGCCAAAAGTAAAGGAAAATTCCAATGTTTAGGGCAATGCTGGTGCAATCTGGTAAGATGAGATTTTATTGCTATTTACTCCCTAACACAAGAAAACTGAGAATTACAGAGTAAAGAATCTAGTCTAAGCCAATTTTTAAAATGTTTCCTTTCCCTCACTAAATCACTAAACATTTCAATAACTCCAAATTAAAGCATGCCACAAGACTTCCTGAATGATCAACACTTGATTCTCTCAGATTTATGAAATACGCAGATAGATGGAGGTAAAGGTATTAGAGGATTTCTTTTCCTTAAGAAAGCATCACATATTTTCCAAAAATAATCAATAAGCCATCAGCTGGAAAAAGCTAGGATATTGAAAGTAAGAGCAAAAATTAGAATAGAATTGTACTGTGATCAAACTACATTTCTTTTAGACTGTAAAGGATCCCTCACAGGAAACCCTAGACGGGATACTTCAAATTTTATAAAGTAATTTTCAAAATGATAGAAACTTTTTCATCTCCATTTCCTTCCTATTGCCAAACTTGTCAGATTTTTGCAAGTGTGAAGGATTATTGACGTAAACTATAATAAATGTTTCTACAATAGATGACACCAAAACAAGCACATACCTCTATCCCTCTTTATTTACTAAGTCATAGATATGCATATGGATGCCTGGAAGATTGGCAATTTAAAATTGCTTAATCATATTTTTTAGTTCTTGTTTTTCCTTTCAGCACCTTGCCTTTAATTTCTAGAAGTGGTATTACACATCACAAATGAACAAGGGGATAACAAATGCTATTTCAGTCCAGACCCAATTTCACCAAATCATTTCACTCAAGAGCTGTAAGGACCCTTGAAACCTAAGGAATGCAGAGCTCCTTTTTATACCCATTCTCTTTCATCTAATTCCCACTGATGAAATAAATACATTTTTTAAAAAAGAATTCAATAGTTACAAAACTAAATATATTTTCCCCTTCAAATTATAGCAACAAAAGTAATATATAATTACTTGTGAATGTCTTCAGGGCTATATATAATAATCATCATATTGCTTATAGCATTACATATATATTTGCATCTTTCATATATTCCAGTTCCAATATTTTCTGAAAAGGGGGATTGACGCTTGACAATTTCATTTCCATTTTTGAATTGTCAAGTAATTTTAACATAAAGTTCTTTCTCTGTTCTGCAGCTGTTGTCCAAGGAAAAATACAGTTTGTCCATTAAATGATCTAATTTTAAATAGAAATTTCCTTTAGAAAAAGACAAACTGAAAATTTAAAGAACTGCCACCAGTGGTTTTTAGTTGCACTGGAAAAAAAAAAGCCTGTGATTTTGATTTTTAAAATTAGGAGAAGGGAATGAATGAAAAACAAAAACCAAAACCTGGCAAACTGATCACCAGGAACTGCAATTGGCCCAACAAACCCTTGGGCCCTTTCACACCTCTAAATCATTGCTTGGGAGTCTAAATACATATCTCCCCGGTTGACCACACTATCTTTGCAATTAATCATACCAAAGGAACAGGGCTCCCTCAGAATCCTAATTTTCCAGTGACTAGGATTGCTACCCTCGTTTTTTTAGGAAAAAGACAATTGTTTTAAATTCTCCAACTGTGATTATTTCATTTAGTTGTGACCACAACTTTTGTGGGAAAAACAAACCTAAATGACGCATGAATGACACCCCAATGCATGCCGGGTTACACCCTCACTGCTCCGGCAATCCACCAAGCAGGAGACCGCCTTAACCTTAGCCTGGCAATGAAATTGAGTCTTCTTTTCTTCTGCAGATTTCATGGTGCACACTGCCCCTGTGTTACCTGTAAGTCCTCTTTCCAGAAGTATAATCGGACGGAATAGAAAATCACAAAAAGTGACAAAACCCAACTACCTCGGAGGACAGAGGTGTTTGGCACCCCAAAAAGCAAGCTGGGGAAAGAAATTAGATCTGCTTAAGGGATAGGAATACTATCAAAGGGAAAGGAGAAAGTCTTTTACCTGTTTGCATGAAAAGAAGCTGAAAGCAAACCACTGGGGGAAAATCACCCTATAATCACCATCAGCCCTAAACAAAACTATTATCCACTTTCCCCCCAAAGATTTGCAGCAGGGGCTTGCCCTGGAAAGTGCTCCAAATCAAAGTATACACCCATCCTGGGCGGGCTGGCATCCTCATGGTCTCCCATTGACATCTGGAGTCCCCTCCCCAAAGCTCTTCTGGCCTCAAAAGAAATGTCTGAGAAGTCTGCCTTCCCAGGGGCCCACTTCTGGTCACCTCCTAGCGCCCCCCTTCCAGCTCTGGCTCAAATGGAGTTGGGCTTCCAGACCCATCCCAATGGAATTCTCAGATCGCTAGCCTGATAATCTTTAAAGGCTCTTTCGGAGATGGGGCTCTGACTTTTATCTCTCCTCCTACCCTTCCTTTTTTGTAGGTTCTCCCCACTCCTTTTCCCTCCTGCCCCCCCCCACCCTAATTTGAAGATCATTGTACATGATAGGCTGTAATGAGTCCTTCAGAAACTGTTATGAGCTACAGTGACAATCTCTGCACCTAATTCACAGATTATTGACAAGCACCGTGGGCTCAATGGTGTCAAGTTGTACTTGTGGTTTCAACATCCTTCAGCAACCCACGAAGCAGCTGGGCCCTGGATTAGGACCCACAGCCTGGCAGCGGTTTATCTGCTTGCTGAGTGGTGGAGAGATGAATATCTGTCTATACCTTAGCTCCTTCAGGCCTAGCTGGGCTTTCTCCCTGGCACCTTCATTTGTCTCAGAGTTGGATCAAGGGAACTCAAGTATCTTCAAAGTTTAAAAACAAAGCAAAAGAGCAAACTTAGTAAATGAGGGCTCATCCTTGAATCTCGGTCTTAAGAATCAGTCATTTTCTTTACCCCCAAATAGCTACCAAACGCCAAGCCACATATAGTTATTTATTTATTTTTTTTCCAGAGTGAGGCTTGGGTTCATCAGGAAAGGTGTGATGGACAGGAGAGGGGGCTGAAGGGCTTGGCACCAACTTCTTGGGCCCAGGCTAGGCTGGCCCATCCTCCTGGATCGCCCTCAGAATTGGGCAAGATTGACTACTTACAAAACAGGGCGCTCAGCCAGCAGGCGCGGGCTCAGGCCTGGACGCTGGGACAGGAGACCAAAACTGCCCGCCCCGCCCCTAAAAGGCCCTTTGCTGCTGCGGGGAAGCGCGGCCAGTTACCAGCCGCGGCTTTGCCGGCTGCTCAGGACTCAGTCACTCGCTGCCCCCTCCCCAATCCCCAAAGATGGAAGGGCCGCCTTGCTCCTTGCCGCTGTGAGGTGTGGGATTCCGGTAGAGGCTGAGGCTGCTTGATGCCACAGAAATGACACTGCGCAGGGAGAGCTGGGTGGCATTCCCAGGCCTAGGCCACCCACTTGTTTAGTTCTGCTTCCTAAACTAGGGGTTGAGCTTTCTCCTTGGGCTTCGGGAAGTTGGGGACTCACAGCCAGGTGCGGCTCCCCCTCCTGCCTTCTCCCTACAAGTTAGAACCCCAGGGGGCGGAACGGGTTGAAATTTCCCGGCCTCTGCTGTTGCAAATTCGACTTCCCTTCCGAACAGCAGGCATTTTGTCCCATTTCGTGGGTCGCTTCCAAGATTCTGCTGGCTTTGGCCTCCCCACGCCGCGGGCAGCCTGGGATCGCGGCTGTCAGCACACCGTTTGCTACCTTACGGGGTTGGCGCTGGTTCCAAAGCTGGCCAGGACTTAATATTTCTGTAATGGGGCTAGTCTTTTGGTAAAGCAAAGGGTGAGGGTGTCTGTAGCAGGGAATTCCGCTTGCCCGTGATTTCGAGAGAATTCCGGGTAAAAACTGATCGAAAGCCTTGATTCTTTTCCTGCCACTGTATCCGAACTAATTTATTGAGACACATAAGCCGAGATTTGATTCTGGAATCAGATGGAGAAGTCATCTCTCATCGCACCAAATCGTTTTCAGCAATCCCCCCCCTGAAAACACAATCTTGGATCCCCTGATTTGGGGAGGTGGGAAGCATAAGATCCACAGAAACAAGCAGAGCCACAGTATTAAATGCCTTAAAAAGTAATTCTGTTATGAACATTCAGCTGGTTTCCTTCAATCGGGAAACAACAAAAAAGCAAGCCCGAGACTTCTTAAGGTTTTTATCTAAAAGTTAAAATCCCTGAAGGTCAAAATCATAAAACACTGTGTTGAGATCATGTATGTTCATTTAGCGCACGAATTGTCTCAATTTGATTTTAAACATCTAAGTAAGCCTATATTTTCCCATATTTTTAAATTCAGAGGGTGTCATTTTTATAGTTTATCTTTCTGAAAAATGCCCTTACCTGATGACCAAAGAAAAAGTCAAAGCCCTTTCTTACATAGACAGGTAGTTTTGATAAGTGTAAAAATACTTCTTTTTCCCTTAGGATAATTTGGATCCCTGGTCCATGAAAATGCTAAGTTTCAAAAGAAAACACTCTTTATCACTGGCATACTTTCCCTGAAATCCTAAGACTGAGATAAAAGAAGAAAGGTGTCAGGAACCTGTTTCTTAAATAATAATATCTGGAATTTAACTGTTGGAGGGGAGGGTGTAAGAAAAGTTTGATAAAATTAGTTTGGGGGATGGGAAACATTCACAGAACAGATTAGCTTTTTAATTACATTCTGAAAATTAACAAATAAAAAGGAGCCAGCATTTCGTTTACTCAGAGACTGGAAGGACCTCTGAAGGCATTCAAGATGCTTCTGACAACGCCAAAACAGCAAGCAGCAGCATCTTCCGTGTTATTTTTTGAAATTTGGACAGAACGGGAGAAGCAACTTTTGCTTGGTTACCCACCGCCACAGAAGAAAACACTCTTTGATTTTTAAATCATTCTTCTCTACCTGTTTTACTGTCGAAGAATCTTTAATGAGAGTCCCAAATCCAAACGGGGACAAGGGGGTGGCTGGGATGTGAGGAGGAGGAGAAATAGTTTAGTCTTTACTTTTTATTGAATGAAAATTGTATTATCTTCTTTTTATTTTTTATTGAATTAAAATTATATTATCTTTCAAGGATATAAAAATTTGTTTCCTCGCCTCACCTCGTTTTTGGAGAGTAATAAAGAGTTTTACCTAACCCCAGAGCAAGGGTCTAGCGATTTCCAGGACTGGCGCTGCGCTGCTCCTACTGTGTCCAACAGGGGGCGCTGGGCACGAACCTGCGCAGCGGCTCGGTGCCGCTTCACATCTGAGCCGGGTTCCAGCCCCGGAAGGCGAGAGCCGTTCGCGGGGTCGAGTACAGAGCTTTAGTCTTCGTGGATAAAAAGAGATTAAAGGCTAAATTCTTTTTTTTTTTTGTGTGTGTGTGTGTGTGTGTGTGGGGGGGGGTGGGGGTTATCAATTTTAACCAACTACGAAAATGTAGAGCTTTCTATCCTTTGATGTTCTCATAAAGAAACTCCTATCGGTTGAGGAATTACACGGTTTCTGAGCCAACTCTGCAGCTACAGTGTGGGGGAAATTATTTAATTAAAAATATATTTTTCCATCTGTTCACATGATCTTTTTAGAAGTCTTAAAAGCTGACACTGATCCCTTTGGCCTGTTAACCCTGCCCCAAGTTTCAAATACTTTAGCTATTTCGAAGCCCTTCAGTTAATTTGAAGGGGGAAAAAAAGACCCAAATATTTAAATCCCCCCCTAAACAGTTACTCCTCTGCATCCTTTTTTCCCCTCTTTCTTTAAACAGGGCTTTTATGTGACTGACACATTTCGCACTGCCGATTCTGCACAGCCAGGTATAAATGACAAGAATCGGCTCTTTAAAAAAAACCCTGATGTTGAACTACATTACACCCATGTATAAGATGAAATCTAAATAAAATTGTAATCCACCCACCCCCACCCCAACTTAAAAAAAACCCCAAAACCTTCACCTGTATTTAAATAGCGTGTCTTTAATTACAGCAGTTGGGGATGCATGAGGCTGAAATGAAATTAGCAGTCATTACCAGTCCTTTAACTCTGTGGTGCTTTTGATCAGCACTAAATTAGCTTTCCAGTCCTAACAAAGACTCTACAGCAAGCAGTGGGCTGTAAATAAGACAGCGCGACCTGCCCTCAACACCTTTTCTCTTGTCAATCATAGCTCTATCATTCAGCCCAAGATTAACCTTTATCTACCAAATTAAAAAAAAAAGAAAGGAAAAAAAAAAGAAAGAAAGAAAAAGGAGGCGGGAAGGAAAGCCCCCTGACCACCACATGTCGCAATAACTGAGGTTCCTAAGAGCCCCCTTTAAATTGTATTATAATGAGCCCGTGTCAGAATCTGCAATTTCCAAATCATCCTTCCACCCTCCACCCCCCTACACCTCTCCGAGTGTATTAGAAGAGCCAGAGTGATATTCAGGTAGCAAAGGAATCCCTTTCCCCGAATTACTAAACGGGCCACGCACCATTAATCAATTTGCCATTAGCCTCTCCTCCTTTATTAGTCTAACAAAATTTGGAGAGGAGGGGATGTTTGAGGAGAAAACAATGATAATTTTAAGGCATATATGTACGTTTCTGGGATGGAAATAATCAATTTACTCCACTAATCGTCTCCAGTTTCTAAGTGTGAGGAGGAAAAAACCAACAGCAACAACAAAAAACCAGCTGCTTTTCCCAGTACTGAATTAAGAAAAGTAAAACATTGGTTCAAATTACCATTAGAGGGCACCAGAGAGCAAGCCCCTACCACCCCTCGCACAACTTCCCACAGAAGCCCTCCTAGCCTCCAGCTACTCCATGCTCTGTAATTCCTTCTCTCAGGTAATATTTCCTGCTTATCAGCTGCCCTCTTGCATCTCTAGATGTCAATGTCAATCTCTCATAAAGAACGAGGTGTCGCCATGTCCCCTTCCTTCTCTTTTTTTTCCCCACCCCTTCAACCACCACCAAAATAAGAGACCCAGATGAAATACTAGCAACCCCTTAATGACATGAACCTTTTGGCTTAAACCACTCTTTCCATTCTATGTAACCTTGGTCTGGAGAGGTTCTTTGTAGGAATGAAACGCTAGAATTTAACATTCTTAAAATGGAAGCCTGAATTTTTCATTTCTGCATTTCTCTCTTGGGGGCTCACAGATTTCTTCATTTTCACAGGAAAAAAAAAAAAGAAAAGAAACACACACACCCTTGCAAGGCAACTGATTATGTCCAGCAGAAAACTGCTCAGAAGAGAATAAAATAATGTTATTTCATTTCTTCATTTGTTAAAGAAATACAAATTAGCATTTAATCCCAAAAGTTAATGTTTTTCAGGCTTAAATCTGTCTGTTAAATACCTGCCACACAGGGTGTATTTCCAGACCTCTTAAAGGTCAAAAGAAAAAAAAAAAGAATGAGAGGGGAAGAAAGTGAGTTGGGGGGTGGGCGGAGAGGAGTGAGCTAGCAGTGAATGTCAAAGTTGGGTTGCAAGCTACTTACATGTCCATGCCAGATCAGGGTGTTGTCTTGTAGCAGTTTGATTGGCAGGTAAAAAAGCGAAAGAACGTGAGGGCTCCCTGAGCCTCTTGTCAGCCCAAGCTTGATCACTTCTCACCGGACAGAACAGTTGAAGGAGCTTGCAATTCCCCTCTCGTCCTCCATCCAAGGCACCGTGAATCCATTTCGGCTTTTCTTCCCCCCAGTCTCTCCATCAGCCTCCTGTCTTCACCCGCTTCGCCATACACCAGCCTCCAAGACCTAGCCTAGCTTTGCCACTGCAATCCCCTGCAACAAGAAAAATCGTTTATGGCTTAAAACCCCAAATGGCTGATTTTTTAAAAGAGAGAGAGGGAGAGGGAGAGAGAGAGAGAGAGGAGTGAGAGGGTGAGGGGGAGAGAGAGGGGGAGCGAGAAGAATGCACCCAGAGAACAACAAAAAAGTCAGTTATCCTAACACTGCTCTATCCCCCCACCGTACAGAAGAAGAATAAAAAAAAAAAGCTTTATGTTTTTTCAGTGGGTATTCAAAGATAATTTGATGCCATTGTTTCTGCTACAGATGGTTCTTTTAAATACAATAACACGGCTCTTTGTGCAGGCTACCCACAATAAAAATCGAAAGCGTTCCCCTGAATAACCATTTTGTTCTCTCTTGCATGGGGCCAACAAAAGATGCCGTGAGGTAATGGGCTCTGTTTATTGAAGCCATAGAATAGGGGTTTGATAAAGATTTTTTTTTTAAAGCAGAAGACCTTGCAAGGTCGGGCTGATCTCTTCATATTTTTTATTAAAATATTTTAATTTTTGTCCAATAGATTATTCCTTGGTGCAGCTGCAGGTTTCCTCCTCAATTCTTAATCAGCCCAAACATCTGTCTCTTTGAGGAGGTTTTTGAAAATCTGCAATTGTATCAACGGTGCAGTAACCTTATCAAATCCTGAATTTTTAGGCTCAGTGCAGGCAAAGGCAAAGGAGTTGCAATTCTATTTGGTCCTGATGGGGTAAGGCGGAGGGTTGGGGGAGAAGAGAAACAACTACACAGAGTGCGAGTTAAGAAAAGGAGTGAGGCTTTTCTCCCCCCTCCGTTGTTGACCATGCACAACTGCATGAGTCAGACACACACATCACTGAGGACTTGAGGTGTGTCTCCTGGTGTCTGCAAGTTCCCACCCAGGCACGCATGTTGGACAGGGACTAGGCATGTTTCCTTATCATCCTCACCTTCTCCTCTGGTGAGGTCTGCAATCCCAGGAAACCTAGGATGGGAGCCCAGGGGAAGGAGTGGAACAAGCTAAAGGTTAGCCTCTAGCACCCAAAGGGTCCTACTCTTGGCTCTCTTTCTTTCACTGTTAGTGAGCTTTGACTCGTTAATAGCTATCCTGCCAGGGCACCGGTGGCCACAGCCCTCCAGTTACGGCGCTCCACCCCCTCAGGCTTGTTCTACAGTCACCCAGCTTCCTCTTCAGTTCTATAGAGAGAAGCTGTTTCTCTTCGCCAGGGAAGCCCTGCCACCTAGACCCCGCTGAGGTTGGTATCAGTGTTGAGAAAGTCCTGAGCCCTTGGGTAATGAGGGTGCTGCAAGGGGAGGGCAGGGGGAGATGAGTAGGTTTCATCTACCTTTCTATAGGAAGTAATGCCAGGGCTCTCCAGGCCTCCAATAACCCAGAGGGACAAGAATCCACTTTCATGACTTCTTCTTTATGTGTTTTCACTTGTGGCAAGACAATAAGTCTGGGAAAATGGCTTTAATTTTAAAAACAAGTTTTCATTGGTACTCTGTCTCTGTCCCCTGCCCCATTTAGTTCCCATTTTCTTCCCATAAAGCATCCCAAATAAAAGAAAGATAAATGCTCAAATGAATCCCTTGACAAAAGTGACCTTAGCTTCTATTTCCCTTTTGGCAGCAATAATGTTACTGGTTTACAACTGGTCTAGACGTCATCTAAGAAGGGCATCTTGGAAACTATTACTTAGAAACCGATTAAAGCCTTTCCTATGAAACCTGAAAACCAAACACAAACAACAAAACAGGGTGAACACCTGAAGAGCAGTTCAGAAAGAATGAAAAGTCAGGGAAATACTAAAAAAGTTACGCACATCCCAACACTATCTGGATCAAGAAAAATGTGCTTTTATAAGAGTGAGTGTGTTGGGGAAGGGGGAAGTGAAGAGTGTAAATCAAGAATGACCTTTAATAGGCCAGGCTAAAGAGTGTGTATTTATTACTTTTGGCATTGTTACAAAGGTGGGGGGCATTATGCAAAACTGAAACTCAATAGTAGAAACACTTTCCTCCCAACTAAAGGTGGAGTGGGAGAGGGCAAATGTAAAATGTTGTTTCTTAACTTTGCACTAAAAAGCAATCCACTGAAATAATGGGATGATCACTTTCTGCTTCCCTTATCAGATTCTCTGTTTTCTGAATAGCAAAATTTATGAAGGATGCCCCAACCTGATTAAAAGCTATTTCCCTTTTTATGATGAACTGAAAGAATATGAACTGTTATTCTCTCTCCATGGAGGGAGAGGTCTGGGGCTGAATCTAAGTCTGTAAGATAGCAAGGCATCAGTGAGTAGCCTAAGGTGACTAATGGTGGGTAACCCTTACACATCAATTGAATACCAGACATTAGGAAGTAGGTCTTACTCTCTTGTGAAGGATCAGGAAGAGTTTTGTCCCCAAAAGTTGTTTCAACACCCGAAATGCAGTGACATTCTGACATGGGGGAAGACATGAGCCTTTAAAAAATGTGTAATGTGTGATGGTGAAAGGCCAAAGTGACAAGCTGCCTTGGTAGGCAAGGAAATTAAGAAGTAGTTCTCTGCAACTGGAAAACTGCTTATAAAAAAAATTTCTGTATCCAGAAACTAAGTTGACTGGTCAGCTCCTTTTTCGCTGGAGCAGAAACACACTACCAAAATGATCCCAGGTTAAAGAAACAGCTTTCTGAGGGGTTGGGGAATCCGTGTGAACCGATTTATGGTCTCTGAATTGGAAACGTCACTAACAAAAGTGCTTTGGGGCCAAACCTGAGCTCTCCAATTCCACAAATGCAAGCTGCCCTGGGACATGTGGGGGGCGCACCCCACCACTCCTAGGCTGCAGATGTCGTGAGTGGCATTCAGCACGAAGGTTCAGGTAGAGGAAAGAAGGGAGGGAGGGAGAGAGGGAGGAAGGAATGGAGGGAGGGAGGCCGGAAAAACGGAGGAAGGGGATAAAAAAAGAGGATTTAAGCGGACTAATGGTGAAAGGGATTAGCAAGAGGGGCACCTGAAACCTGGTTTTAAAGTGACGAGTGCTGCTTATAAGGAAATACTATACACACCAACAGGGTCTGGACGTTGCAGTGAATAACCATACCAGTCCACCGAGATAGCACAGTGTCATGCTTTAACCATCAGCGATGGTGAAAGCTGTAGCTTCTCTCTCATTAAGCAATCAATCCTTCACCAACTGGCCGCTCCTACCCTAACTACATGGAAATAAGTCGGAAGCGGACGGTTCGGGGCCCCGACCCTGGGCCTGGCTCACGGCTCTTCGGCCGCGGCCTCGGGTTCCGGGCTTTGGGGTCTCGGGGACGCCTCTGGGGGCACGGGCGCGGGGCTGGGCGGCCAACCCTCACGTTCTTCCCTCCGCCGCTGCCCGACTACCCGGAGTGGGTCTCGGATGGGAGCCGCCTGCGCCAGGTCGGAGCGGGCAGCAGCTCCCCCAGCCCGCGGGGGGTTGTGGCCTCCAGTGCTCGTAACTAGACCGCAGACTCTGAATAGGGTGCTCCCTCAACTCGCCCAACACCATGCAGTTATTCACTTCGACACAACTACACAATACTGCCACTTGATGCTCGCTTCCAAGTGACGACGGGGGAGCGTGGCCAGGCCGACCCTCCGTGGGACGCGACACGGGAAAGGACGTGCTTTCCATCCAAACTCATTCGATTCCAAAACCTCACCCGAGAGCGCGCGCCCGAGCGCCTGAAGGGATTGGGGACCCCTGCTTTTCAAGGTCCCCGGACGAACCTTCAAGACAGGGCCTCCGCCTCCCAGCCACTCCCTCCCCACCCCCACCCCCATCCTTGCCTTGGGCCGTGGAAAGGGGCCGCCGGCCTTCTGGGTTGGCGGGCCCTGCGGGATGGGCAGCCCCATTCAGTTTCGCTCTCACTAGGAAGCGGGGGCTCGGCTGGCCCGGCTGGGTTTCCGCCGGAGCCCGGGGGTCGCTGCACCCCCCGCCTCCCCGCGGGCCCTCGCGCGCCGCCCGGTTTCCCGCGCTCTGGGTCCGCATGTCCCGGCGCCGCTCAGGCCCAGCCCCCGCGAGGCCTGCACTGCCCGTGCGGCCCGGCTCCGAAAGGGAAGCCTGGGTCCCCGGGTCGCCCTCGGGCCGGGCTTTCCAGACCGCCCTTGCCCATGCGCCATCGCCGGCCTCTGGGCTGCTCCGAGGCGCGGGCTGGCGGACGGGCTGGCAAGAGTTCCCTGATTAGACTCAAATGTCAAAGTGACGCTGGGAACAGCTCGCTCCCGCGAGCGCACAGCGCGGCCCGTGTGGTTTGTTCTCCAGCGCGCCGCCGCGTGTGGAATTGCGAGCCCGGGAGAGCCCTGGGAGCGCTGGGAGGCGTGCGTCCTCCTGGGGGCTGCGCCAGGGTCACCTGGAGGGGCTCAGGGATGGAGAGTCGGGAACCCAGGGCGGGCGGACTCTCCCAAAGGAGGGCGGCTCGCAAGGTAGTGAGCCAGGACTTGGAAAGCAGAGGTGGTGAGGGTGGGAGCGAGGGCCAGCTCGAAAGGCGGCGAAAGGCGGCGCCTGCTGTCTCAGTGGCCACATACCCAGCATGGGCTTCCTTCCCACTCGTGTTCAAACTTCTGGAACTCTCTGAGGTTCCCCCAGTCTTTGTTTTAGTCTAAGACTGACAACAGGGAAGAGAGAAGGCTGTGGTTTTATAACTAAGGGAAGTTGGAGGGATGGTAAGACCTATGAGGAGCATTCATCCATGGCCTTTTACATTTTTTTGTTATGTATAAAATGAAATTATACATGCAATCACATGTTTTGTGTTAACGGTATTAATTTTAAAATGTTAAACATTTAAATATGCCACACATTTTGTGACCCCCCCACCCCATTTTTTTTCAATTGCTTACTTTATCAATATTTCAAAGTTTCAATAAATGAAAATATCTCTAGTTTCTCAGCCTCTGAGTCACAGGGTAGTGAACTGAGGGGAAGGGGCCACGAGATTTTTGTCTTGTGACCCCCTGGCATATCCTTACCAGTGCCATTCTTTCAAAATTACTTATTGCATCAATCTAAGATAAATTAATATATTTTGGATAAAATATCATCTGCTGGACTTCAAGAATAACTTAAACTGAGGATATTTTCCAAATGTACACCTTATGCAATATTGTAACTACCAGTACACAGTTGGATTTGATAGGCATGCATTTGAACCAAAATTCACATAGTGCAGTCCCATGAACACACTTACAGATACAGTGCAAAAGCTGTATGTATATAAAAGTTTGAAAAAGTATCCCAAAGTGTGATTATTCTTTGTTTCTCTATTTCTCAGAGGTCCAAGGACACGCAGTTGGTCTGGGTGGCTTACTGATACATTTTTAAAAGAGAGTAAATATAGCAGTGAATTTGGGGAGAAAAGGAGCATGCCATTTTGGGAAAAGAGTTAATGATCCAAGGAAAGTGATTCTAGGGAGAATTTATCTTGCATCTTCCCTTCTAATCCCTTCTCCTAACATTCTCCTTTCACCCTTGAAGAAACAGCAACATTCTATTTGCTTGAGGGTAAACAAAAAAGAGGAACTAACCTTTAATGAGCATCTATTATGTACCAGATATTTTCTCTTATCTAATTCTCATAACAATCCTATAAAATTGGAATTATCACACCTCCCCTTTTAAAAACACAGTGAAGGGAATATCCAGCTGGGTTAAATATCTATGGTTACACAGCTGGGAAATTGTAGATCTGGGTTTCAAATCTAGCTCTATAATTCTAAAGCCCATCCTGGTCTTTAGTATCTGGTGGACTGAGTCCAAATGGACTGAAGCAAGCATCATTGGTTACTGACTGTTGTGGGTACAGAAGGAAATTGGTTGTGAACAGTGTGTGGTCTTATTTTTTTCTTCTCTCCTTTCTCTGGAAGGCAGCCTCTTAACTCTGGCTCCCTTTAGGATCTTTAGCTATGAAGAGATTGACTTGAGGCAGGAATATAAAAGTCTGTTTTATTCCTGCCTGTGCCATACCAAAGTTGGACCTAGAGTTTAAACTCAAATTTTCTGAATATAGGTCTCAATTGGCATCAGGTTTAAGGCTACCCATCGGCTGGCTTGATCAGGGTAATGATTTCATGAGGACAGTTTGGACACATAGGTCAAACTAAGTATCACTCTTAAAATCCAGCCTTAGAAACCAAAAGGGTAGGAGGGAAATGCAGTAATAACAGAACACATGACTGCTAATTAACCTTATTAACAACTGCAAGCCAGTGAACATTTCTATTTTTATTTTCTCAGAAAGGCAATTACATTTTTTTGCCTTCGATTAACTACCTTTCCCCCCCAGATAATCACCTATATCAAAACCACCCTTTAAAAGGTCAGTAGAAATTATTTTAAGACATTCAAATATAAAAAAAGTATTGTTATTTTAATAGGCACTGTGGGTAGTTTAATTTGTATCTTGTATTAAATTAAACATATGGTGAACAGGGTATAATAGATTTTCTATAATTTAGCTGCCAATGTGGCAACAGCAGCCAGTTACTCTCACCAGCAGACTTGTCAGTGGTTTGTTTACTAGCTTATTTGAATTAAAATAAAGCTTCGCTTCTGCTGACTGCACATCATTATCTATGAGACCATAATCCTGCTAGCAAATCCTATATCTTCCAGAACTGGCTCTTTTGTTTGGGATTACTGAGAGCTTAGCCTATAACAAAGAGGAATAAGGCATCCCTCTCATCCTCATAATTAAGTGTGGGGACTAATTTAGAAACAAACCCAGAAAGATGTACTATTTGGAGTTATATTTCTATACAGAATGGAGGAGAAACAGGATAGGCCAAACACCTGATTGTTAACAGAATGTTTAAACTATTAAGCAAGTGTACTACAGGAATCCAGCTTGTTAAAATTAAGAGCAGCAGCAAATAAGGCATTGATGGCCTTTGCACGGGGCAGTAACTCTGTCTGAAGGATCTGAAGTGAAGGTATGTTTGGGAAGAGGAAGTATTAGGGTGAGAAGCAGGGGAAGCTATGCTGCAAACTTCGTGAATGCCATTTATTTTGGTCTTCCATTATCCTAATAGGCTGCGCAATTAATAGTTATTCTTATGAGCAGAGTTATTGAAATGCTGAATAAAAATAACAAAGCACTTTTTTTTTTTGGACTAGGAAAGACATAGCTCATTGGAAATAGCTAACATTACTTTCAAGGTATGAAAAGAAAAGGACGGGTGACTCCCTGGCCCTCCCATACACCCAGCTCAAAACAAATCTTCATGAATTCTGGTAGCCCAATTCTATGTGTGTTTAAGGAAAGCATTTCACAACTAGGATGTATATAAAAACGGCTTTTACAATCCACAATTCATCACAACAGCCATGAACTCATGGCTGTTTGTGAAAGAAGAGGAAAAACATGGGTTGATTTATCAATGTCTTTAACATTAATTGTCACAGATGGGAATTCTGAGGACCTCTGTGAAACCAAACCAGACCCTGGTGAATTATAAAGCAGGTCCTTAGATTTTAAAAAACATTTAGGCAAAGTGACAGTTCAGAACATCTGTTAGCCTTCTGTCTGAGTATAAACTAGATGTCATGGAGTGCACAGCTGTAGGCATTTTAGGCTTTTTTGCCAACATCTGTCACAGCAGTACAATAATATAGGTAATTATCAACACCTTATATAAACTGTTTGCTATTTTAATTTTTAGAAAGAGTAAAATTAGTGTTATAGTCCTTGGCAAAAATAATTAAGATGAATAGAATCATTTTTCTCTAAAAGATGAATAAATGATCTGCATTCTTTGAAAAACATTTTAAATATTTTCTGCAGCCAACATGGGCATTATACTATTTGAAAAGCAAAAATTCTAAGTGATTTTATTTTTAAAGTAAAGATACTAGTACATGTAAAACAAGGGGAAAGGTAGAAAAAGGCCAATAATTTGCTATTAAGAGCAACCGAAGATGATATATTTTGTGATAAAAAATAGAGTTTGTGAATACTACACAATTGTGGCATTAATTGATTCCATATTCCTAAAGATTAAAAATTCACTTTGTAATGTCAGTATACCAACATCTGTAGTGGTGAATTATAAAAAATGGTCTTTCCCTCTCAGTCCTAGAAATTTGCCGAGAAATGACATATAAAACTATAATTCACATCCTGCCATCTTAGTAACTGAAGTTGATTTGAAAAGGGTTAGCATGTTATATAAACCCAAGGACCCTTCATTCTTTTAGTGCCACCTAGATATGGATCATTGACAGAGACTGGGCATTATTGTCTCATATCTGAGTCCCTTGACCTATACTATGGTTGTTTTTCAGTCTAAAGAACACGAAGCAGCAAGACTATATTCCAAAGCACCTGTTCTGGGGAAGATGCCAGTCAATAATGTCTTATTGAAAGACCAGGTCCAGCTAGAGAAAATAAAGGAATTGAGCTGCCGTTGGATTTCATCATCTAAACATGCAATGTAATCTTAACCAATTCATTACACACTCCTTTTGTTTCCACTACAAAAGGGATGTTACCTTTGTCAGAGGTTGTAATTCCAGTATGTTCAAGCAAAGACAAGGGAGAAATTGAAAAAGTGCTATCAATTCTACCCACAGCCAGGAAGAACTGGAGGGTCAGAAGGTCATTATCACTGTCCCATGTACAGTTCAGAGTAGACCACAGATAGCTAAAATTTCCACACTGCGATAGAAAGGTATAATAAAGGAGACTCTCAGAAAATACTAAGAATAGGAGTAGGAAATCATATTCTTGAACACATTTGAATTAACACATTGTGAAGAATCAAATGAAGTGAAATCTCTATTCGGGCAATAGTTGCTTGAAGTTATGCTTTCTTAGAGCAATCTTGGGGAGGAGGGAAATTTTATTAATGGGAGGCCACCATAGCCAAAAAAAAAAAAAGAGTCACAAATTTCAATGTTCATAATCTAAAGGTCTAGAAAGGGTTAAATGAGAAAGAGAAGGAGGAAGCAAATATAGATATATTGTAAAAAAGCAGAAAACTTGGCCCAAAGGGAAGGATTTAAAGTGAAAGAAAGTGACTAAAGAAAAATGTGATACTGACAGAATAAGGCTGTCGGGGGTGGGATAGGTGGGGAGCAAAAGAAGATATTGATTACCAAATGGAGTATTAAGGACCAAATGAAAAGTTAGGGTCTGTGAGTGTTAACGCTTCCTTAAGAGAGTGATCAGCTGTAAGAAATGAGTCTCACAAAGGGAAAGATTTAAAAATAATAGCTGAGTAGTATCATTTTGAAGTCTGTCAAAGTGGGTTCATTTGATACTTCTCAATGCCATATTTCTTTACCAGCGAGGGGAAATCAATATATTTTGATGTCTAGAAAAGGTGGGAAAAAAGAGTAACCCATTTCCCTAACTACTCGGAAAACGCTTTATTTTTAATGATGAATTCGACTCCTTAAGGGTGTTACCTTTTCCATCTGGTTTTAAACGTTTGGAACAGAATAATAGAACAAGGCTACCTCCAATATCAGGTATTAGAGTGAGCTTCAAAAATTACTGGGCTAAAACTGCCGTGGTGGCAAATAAGGCAATACATACTATTTCCGAGTTTTTACTGTGAAGGTATATTTGTCTATAAATATTCCTCCTTGATTACTTGGCACTCCTTGATTGATAGGCATAATACTTTGTTAGGGGTCCATTTCATATGTTGAAAATTGTGTCCTAGGAGTCAGAGCCTGCTCTGATCAACCCTCTGAAACAGACACAGTTAGTTTGCAGTCAGCCTGCTCTCATCCTCTTCCCTCTTTTGTGCTATCGCCTCTCCCAGCGTATGCCCACTGCCCTCGCTTTCCTTCATTAAGGATCTTAATCCAGGCTGATCTTCCCTAGGTAGTTTCTCAGGCTTGCCCTATTCTTCCGCTTTTCAAAATCGGAAACAAATCGCTAATACATGAATTCACTGTAATGTACTAATGACTGATAACAACAGCATTCTTTCTTCAAAGTTACTAGCTGTATGCCGGAAGCTCTTTCAACGGGGTGGGGCACAGATCTGGTCATGTTTGTATTTTTTGTATCACCCAACAAAGTGCCTTTCCCGTAATAAATACACATTAACTTGTAAATGAATATTTGTTGAGTTTTATGTGTTTCTCCCTAAATCAATCACTCTCTCTACATAGCTGAGTACTCTTTAATTTTATATTTTAAAATTTTATGTATTTATTTTTTAGGTTCCAATAGCTAGAGAGATACAGTAGTCAAGCAGAACTAGAGTCTTTAAAAGTGATATTGTTTTCTTACTGATGTTTATTACAAGCACAAGGAAATTTTAAAAGGAAAATGTAATCTATAATCCTACAAAATAACACCATAAGTAACTTAAATTTTCTATATTCCTTTCTGATTTTGGACCACAAATACTAAAGAATTGCATAGTATACATGTCTTTGGATTTCTATGTTCATTTAATGTTGCTGTGTTTTGAAATTTAATTTGTCATGAAGGGACAAAGATTTATTCTAAATATTAAAATTTCTAATGGTGGAATTTTTAGACCCCCTCCCCCTCTAAAAAGTCTGAGAACATATTTTTGGATTGGGGAAATTTTTTTCAGAGCTCTCTAAGGCTAGTCTTTCTGAATGCAGCTAATCTTTTATGGTCTAAGTTACAGGCTCTTCTGTTTTAGAAGTAGAAATAGGAAGCATAGGATTTTAGAGACACAAAGTAGGGCTTAGAGAAAGAGACGATCCAAAATGAGATTTAATAGTAGGTACTAGCTTCCATTTTGACTATCAACAACTGAAGGCAGTTATCTGTCCTTTCTGGAGTCCTACCTAGAAAAGAGTCTCAGATTGCTGAGTTTTTCTATCCTTTTCCCAAAGACATACCTCATAATAGAGTTTGGTCAAAAGGGCTTGGATGTATAGGCCATATTCACCAGCATAAAGAAAAATAAAATTAATTTTCTTATGAATCTAATTAGTCACTACCACTCTTACAGGCAATGCAAAGCTCTTTCAAGAAGAAACACTAGAATATTTTGTTAGCCAAGGGATCATATTGAACACTTTCAAGTGGCATTTTTACCACTACAAGTCAAAAAGATTTGGAAGAACCACCACAATGTGGAGTTAGCCTTGAATGTCCATTACCAGCAAATGGAATGACTAGAAGAATATGATAAACTAGTCTATAAGAAGTACACACTTTAATGCAGTCCATTTCTCTCCTTTCCCCTACTCTGTTTTGACCTTACTATTTGCTGTGGGACTTACATATTCAAGGCAAGTAGTGATCCCTGTTCCCTTAGACACACACACACACACACACACACACACACACACACACACACACACGGGCTCGCCCCTTGACACCCAATTGCAGGAGGCTGATTCACCTGTGCTGTGCAGTTTAATCTACCATTTCTTATTTCAGTAGAATGGCCTCTAGAGTATTTTTTCTTTCCTAACATGAAACTAAAATCCTACAAGGCCACCGCCAATATGTAATAGTATCAGTCTAAACATAGAAGAAGATTGCTTCCTTCTTAAAGTAGGTGAGAGTTCATAGGATCATAGAGCAAGATCCTCTGCAATTCTCTCCCTTATAACTCAGGTTGTCCTGAAGGGGCCAGAAAAATCAGGCCACAGCCCAGAGGAAATTGTGCTATGGAGAAAATGCAGAGCTGATTCCTATCTCACACCTGCAGGATCTGCTGTCAGCTGTTCAGTTCTAAGTTCCATGGCTTTTCTCTATTCCTGCCTGTTGGCTGGCTAATTTATTAACTCCTTAATATCTGCTGCAAAGACCGCAGAGGCAAATATTTATGGGATCAAGAGAAACACAAGAATGAAAGGGTGATTGAGCAGGCTGACTGAATTTTGTGTTTACTGCACTAAATCATTGCTGAGAGTTGTCTCACCAGCTGCATACGGCCCAGAGTGGCGTCTCAAAATCCAGCCTTGACTTCCTAGCCTAGCTTCCATTCATTCCACCTTCAGCGGCCAGCTAGCCATTCAGTACACCATCCTCATTTTATGTCTCAGGCAAAAAGCCAACAAAAATATGGTCACATTTAAAAGCCTTTTAAGCAGCGAGCACCTCCCTCCTCTCCCAATTGTTCCCTGCTTTTTCACATTCCCAGTTAATAGGTTTTTAAAGCAGCTTCCCCAACTCTTTTCCTGCCACATACTGTCTTGCCTGGCATATATGCAGCAAAAGGCTGTTCTTCAAGAGGTTTTTAAATCCATTGTTCCTCTTTGTGCCTTTCAACTGCTAACTCTTCAGGTACGGGCTGTTTCTTGCTTAGCATATTTTGCATGTTCCAAGCCATTCACAGCAACGATAGCAAAAGTGAGGAGAAAAATAAAAATCATAAACACAATCATTTAAGTGAAGTTTAGGGCCATGTCTGCAGTTTTTTATTTGTTCAAGGTATCTCACAGATAGTCAACAAGAGGTATGTTTTTAGGAAGTGGACAATTTTGAGTTGGAATAGAAATAAGAAGGTTTTCTCCCT
>NW_017731364.1:145642-152057 GCF_001890085.2 Hipposideros armiger | reverse complement strand
CCCTTCCTTCCTTCCTTCCTTCTTTCCTTCCTTCCTTCCTTCCTTCCTTCCTTCCTTCCTTCCTTCCTTCCTTCCTTCCTTCTGAATTAAAGGTCCCTGGTAAATCTTAAGGCTTTATTTTGTTGAAACACCGATATGCTATATATTAGACTGTGTGGAAATCCTCTCCTCTCCTTGTTCTTATCAGTTGAATGAGGATAAGAAAAAGATGTAAATGATGTGCATCAGAAAACTCAAATCTTGCGAGCTGTAAGGATCTAAAGGTCTATATTTACATTTTTCATTTAACAAGTATTTATTGTTTGCTCTGTGGCATGAATTGTGCTTAGGCATTAGATGCAAAGATGAATAGAAAATAGTCTTCATCTGAGAACAAGCTCACAGTCCAGTGAGGAGACTGCTAGGTAAATAACCAATTAATTAAATATGTATTTTGAGAAATAGTGCTTTGTGGTTTTGCTTAGAATTAAAATGTTTCATTTCGCTCTGAGATATGAAATCTAAGGTAGGTAAGTATGATGTTAAAATATGAAGTAAACAAACATTTTCCCTCCTGACTAAGGAAAATAATAATGACTAGCACTCGCTTTTAAATACTTATAACCGTACGTTCTTTTCAGGCCCTGCAATGCTGTGTGCTTTTTCTTCATCTTTGAGACTAGTGATCTCATCATGTTACCAAAATGAATTGACGTTTGCAAAGCAATGTAGCCAGTATAAATTATACAAATACTTAAATAATATGTTCTTTTATTCCTGATTTTGCTTAATGGGTGATATTTTATAGTAAGTTACAGAAAACTAGATTAGCAAAAATTCTCAAGGAGAAAACCATATGCAACAATCACTTTTTTTTTCTTTTTCTCTCCTACTGTTATGCTTGGCAAAAACTTTCCACTTAAAAATTTCCCCATTTTTGCTTATGAATCTGTCTCTCCTTTAAAGGAGAGTTCAGGTCTTTATTCTACTTGATATCCCCAGTGCCTACCATGATGATTGGCACATGGGTTAGGTTAAGGAAGAAAGGAAGGAAGGAAGGAAGGAAGGAAGGAAGGAAGGAAGGAAGGAAGGAAAGAAGGAAGGAAGGAAAGGAGGAAGGAAAGGAGGAAAGAAGAAGGAAAGAAGAAGGAAAGAAGGAAGGTGTTTTATTTTTTCTTCACCCTAAATTAGTCAACAGATCTATTGTTACCTGTGTCACTCCATCTTTGAAACTACAAGTTCTTTTATTTTATACATTATATAATGCTTTACAGTTTAGCTTTTAAGATGAGCTGGTCACTTAACACATTCAACTTCTGACAGACAGACTTACCATATTTATTTTTTGTTTGCACTGATTATCTACAAAAATACAGTAAGGCAATTCCATTCAAATAGATTTGGATAGTAGTGTCGCTAAAGAGGAAGTGACCACAAGGAGTATTTCAGTTAAAGCCCCAATAGAGTGAGAGTTTTTATTCTATTTTCTCTCTACAGAAAGGTTGCCACAGTAATACTTACTTTTGATTAGAGACCATACAACAATTACCAGGTCATGTTGTGATCAATCATACCTTGTGTTGAACTGCATCTCCTGTATGTAGTTTATAGGATTTATAATCTTTTAAAAGTCTAAAATAAACAACTGTTATAGAATAGAGGTGTGCATGCATTTTTCAAAGAAAAAAAACCTATTTAAAAAACCAAAAAGCAAATGCTTTTTAAATCTTCATAAAAAAAAGAGAAAACTTGCTTCTTTCTGATTTGCTTTCATTGAAGAATTTATTCAATGCATATTTATTGACTACCAACTTTATGAAAAGGGTTATGTAGGTGCTGTGAGGGAAACAAAAATAAATAAGAAATAGTCCCTGCCCTCAGGGAACTTTTAATTTGGTGAACAAAATGACCGTACATATAAAACATAATGTAAAGCAGAACATGATGAATGTCTCAAGGAAGGCACTAGGGAAGCAGCATCTGAGCTGTACTGTGAAGGATCTAAACCAGCAGAGACGTGAGGAAGACTTTATAAGAAGAGACAGCAGCGTATGCTAGAGCTCCACGACTGGAGCATGGTGGAAGGATTGGGATAAAGTCTTGGGTATGTGAAGGACATATAAAAAAGACATCCGGATACAAACCATGAAGTTTAGACTTAAATTCAGGGATTACAGGGAAGTTGTTTTTTAATTCAGAAAATGGAAATGTTGTGTTTTTAAGGAAGATCGGGCTGTCAATTTGTTGGATGGCTAGGTGCCACGGGAGAAGAAACTAGTGGTAGGAGCTGAGCTGAGAAACTGTTGTGAGATTCCAGGATAGGACTATCAGATTGGATTTTGGCTGTGGTGGCTGAAAGGAGGAGAGGAATACTGGATGAATGCTGTAGCTATATGAGCTGCTAAAATCTGTCCTAAAGAGGACTGATGAAAAGCAATACAAAGGAATCAAGTGTGGTATCAACTTTTTGAGCTTGGAAGGCAAGGAGCTTGAGGGTATTAGAAAGGGAAAGAGGTCGCTCAGAGGGAGAAACTGGATTAGGGGGAAAGAGATGAATTTTGTTTTGATCCTGTTGTATTTGAATTTCTAGTACACTCAGGTTGGGGATAGGCATCAGAGGCTAATGAAAATGGAGGAATTTGGAAGAGAGGTCAGGGTTAGGGAAAGAAATTTTGGAATCTTGTGCATTGTAATGATAATTGAAGCTCTGTAGTACCAGAATTCTGAGTACCAGAATTTTGAAGAGTTATAGGGACCAAGGAAAGATGAGTTTAAAAAATGAGGTGAAGTCAATAGCAACCAGAAATGTTCACTTTATAAAAATAGTTATCATTTAAAAAATATTGTCTCTGTTTTAGCCACAGGTTTTTCTGTTATATATCTCACAAATATGTTCTGTGTCTGGAAGGATACACACCAAACTATTAGTGATAGTTAACCTGGAGGGGTGGGGCAGGGGGAATAGATTTTTCTCTATACAAGTACAAAATGGCCTATCAGTCAGGACCCCAGGAGGAAACAGATGGCACATTCAAATTAGGATAATCAAGAAGGGTATAAAGAGATTGTTTACAAACATGCAGACAAGGTGTTGGGAAACCCCAAACATTAGTATCCCTGTAGCAACAGCAGGGTGTTGTTAACCTCCATAGGCCCAAAAGGATGAGGAGAGGGAGCAATTTCTGGAATCCAGAGAGAAAGAGGTCCTACCTTTTAAGGCAGGAAGGATAAAGGCATAAGGCATGTTAGGATTGGAAGAGAAAAAAAATAATTATTAGCAGATGATTATCTACACAGAAAATCCAACTGAATCAACATACTATGAGTGCTAACAAGGTTTAGCAAGATTAATATAAATATACAAGTCAACTCATAAAAGCACTTCTTTTTGACAAATTATTCTTATAATAAAAATAACACATTTAAAGAAATATGAATTCTCATTTTTGTGTGTGTTTCTTTCAGTAGAAAAATAGAAAAGGACATAAATAAGATTTGAGTAACTGGAGAGAGATACTGTGTTCATGGTTGGTATGATTTAACCTAGTAAAGTTATCAGTTCTCTCCAAGCACGCATGCAAGTAAGTGAAATTCTAATCAAAATTTTAACTGGATTTTTGAGGAATATAACAAATTAAAAAATTTCAATGGATGGCTAAAGGCCCCAAAATTTCTAATAAACGTACAGAAAAAGATGAACCAAATAGATGGTAGTCACTCTCACTCATCAGATATTAAGACATACTATAAATGATGATGATGATAATGCTGTTGCCCCAGAAATATAAAATAGACCAATGAAACAGAATCAAAAGCTCAGAAATAGATATATGTATATGTAAGGATTTATTTGGATATAGAGGTTTGTATCGCAAAGCAATTAAAAAAGACAAATTGTTTAGTAGATGATGTAAAGATAACTATCTCATTATGTGGAGGAAAATAGAAACCTTTAACTTACACAAATGTTGGCTCCAGATAGATTAAAAATCTAAATGTAAGTGATGATTCTATAAAGATAATAGAAGAAAGTATGAAATAAAACCTTTGTGGTCAAGGAGTAGGGAAAGTCTTTTTAAACAAATTCTCAAAAGTACCAAATATAAGTAAAAAAAGAGTGGTTGGATTTGGCTACACCAAAATTAAAAATTTTGTTCATTGTAGTGTACCATATATGAAGCTAACAAACAGATGTTAGGTGTGAAAGGATATTTGCAATGTTTAAAACCAGCAAGGGGGCTGGCTGAGTGGCTCAGTTGGTTAAGTTAGCTTAAGAGCATGAGCTCTGAGCAACAGGGCTGCTGGTTCGATTCCCACATGGGCCAGTGACGCTGCGCCGAGCTGAGCTGCCACTGAGCTGCCAACAGGTGGCAGGATGGCTCAGCTGATGAGAGCATGTGCTCCTAACAACAAGACTGCCTTTCGATGGTAGGCTATGCCTGCCCGCAACTAAGACTGAACTCAGCACCTTGAGCTCAGCTGCCTCCCGGGTGGCTCAGTGGATAGAGCACATGCTCTTAACAACAAGGCTGCCAGGTTTGACTCCAGCATGGGATGGTGGCTATGCCCACCCACAACTAAGACTGAACTCGGCACCTTGAACTTAGAGGCCATGAGCTGCCGACGGGTAGCCAGATGGCAATTGGTGCCCTCCACAATGAAGACTGAAGAACAACAATTTGGCTGGTCCCCTTCCCCAATTCCCCAACACCGTTCCCCTCCCCGAATTCCCCAATTAAAAAAATAATTAAAAAAAAACCCAGCAAGGGATAACATTCAAAATATGCAAGAGCTCCTTAAATCAACAAGAAAAAGACGTTCCAAGAGTAAAACTAATGTTTCTTATGAGGATAGACAGGTAGTTCACAGAAAAGGTTTGAATAAATAACTAATATATAAAGAGTTGCTAAAATTCATCATAAAGAGGTAAAATGCAAATTAAAGCAACAATAAAATATTATTTGTAAAATGTTTGAATGGCAGCAATTAGAAAGGTGGATAATACAAAGTACTGGAGAGAATATGGGAGTGGAGATTTTTTGCACTGCTGGTGGGGGTATAAATTGTATGATCACTCTGGAAAGCAATCATACACACAGCAATCCCACTCATGATATACTCGAATATTTCCAGAGAACTAGCAAAAGTTCTCTGAGTGGGGACATGTTAATGGATGTTTTAGTATCACTAACGGAAGTGGAGAGTTAGATGCATCTGAGGTATCCAATAAGTAAATTTAATCAATAAGTAAAATATAGTGGATACATACTATGAAATGCTGTGCAGCAATAAGAAGCAATGAACTAATTGACTGTGGAGAAATTTACAAAGCATAATCATAAAATAAAAAAAGGAAATATAATGAGAGCTATAGCATAGTACTATTTACTTAATAGAACACATATAATTCTTTACAAAAACCTATTTTATAATGCTAAACATGTTTAAAGATACATGCCCATCTCTTTAAGGTAGGTGAGTGCTAAGAGGAGGGAAATGAGAGTGAACATTAAAGAAAGAGCAAAATAAAAGAGAGGGGTCTTGCATGGACTTAAATCACAACATACTGAGAGAAAAAGACCACAATGAAATCAACCTGATATCTGTGCATCTGTGGTTTAAAAACTAACAAAAACAACAAACCAAACATTTAGGTAGTTTTCAATCTCTTGCTATGTTTGTCATATATGATTTTGTAATAAAAACACCAATGAAACATTTATTTTGGTACTATGCATTTCTGGGGTATGTCCTCTACTCCTATTCTTTCCCAAGAAAGACTCATGGTATTTCAGCCAGAAGTAAAATTATAGTTATATGCCTAGCAAACATTCAGCGTATTTACATATGCTCCTTGATTGATCTGAAGTTTCAGTTATCCAACAGACAAACTATTTCATTAGCTTGCAAACATTTTTTGGTCTCCAGATCTCTTTCTACTCCTTAAATTATTTAAGATCTCAAAGAAGTTTTGTTATTTACCATATTAAAAATAAAAAATTGAAATATTTAATAATTTAAAAATAACAATTATAAAGCCATTAAAAGTTAACATAACATTTAAAAATGAAAAATAACTGTAAAATAAAATGGAATATAATTATAAAATAATTATGTTTTGCAACACAAACATTTAGTGAGAAGAGTGGCATCATTTTACATGTGTTCGAATCTCTTTAATGTCTGACTTAATAGAAGACAGCTGGATTCGCCTATTTGCTTCTGCTTTCCTCTCTTGTGAAATGTTGTTTTGATTGAATATATCTAGAAAACCCAGCTTCAAACAGACACGGAGTTAGAAAAGCGAGGAGTATCTTAACAGCCTTTACAGATAATTGTGGCTATTTTTCTTTGATACTGCACCAAAGCTTGACAAGTGGTAGTTTCTTTTCTTTTTTTAATTTTATTTATTTATTTATTTATTTATTTATTTATT
>NW_017731364.1:141134-144588 GCF_001890085.2 Hipposideros armiger | reverse complement strand
GAGAGAGAGAGAGAGAGAGAGAGAGAGAGATATTTGGATTATATTCTCTAGTCTGACTGTATTGCATTTTTAGAAATCTCCATATCGGAACTTATTTTTAACCTTCAAGTGTTTGAGCAGAGAAAGCATTCTTAACAGTGACTTCAGAAATTATATAAAAAATTGCATTTTTTTAAAAAGCACGTCTGCATGACAAAAGCATACCATAAAGTCAAGAGACACATATTTGAAACTTATATCAAACAAAGGACCAACCTCCTTAATATATAAAGAACTCCTAGATACAAGAGAATAATGGATGGAACATATAAACAGATATTTCATAGAAAAGGAAATATGAATGGCTCCTTAACATATGAAAAATGCTCAACCTTACTCTTCATAAGTGTAAATTATAGCTACAATAAAACAGCAATTGACAAAATCCTTAAATTTGACAAAGAAATGGCAAGACTATAGAAAAAAGAATATTCTTATACACGGCTTGCAGGAGTTTATATTGGTATATCCTCTGTGGAGGGCGATTTAAAAATATCTATCAAAATTACAAATTACCCTTTGCCACAACAGTTCCACTTCTGAGAATTTTTCCTATAGATGAACTTGCATATGCAAATGAAATGATGTTTAAATAGGTTGGGTTTTTTTGGGGGGGTATTGGTTATGTTTGCAAAAATGTAGAAACAACTAACTGTCCATCAGTAGTTCAACAGTTGTTGAAGGAGTTAATGGTAGTGGGACATATTGGGGGCAGAAATAGGAGTCATACTTTTTACTGTATATCTATCTCCATATATTTTATTTTGAAAAATTTTGAATATATTAGCTGTTAAATTTTTTTAAAGAATTAAATACATTTCTCTATACCACCTGGTAAATACTAAATTTCTCCTTTACAGTTACTAAGATAGAAAATGGGAAGAAAAAGAATTAATCTGTTTTCTGCTGAAGTGAAACTGAAATTATATACCTAATGGTGTCTTATTTTCAGTAATCACCTAATATATATTTGGTTGAGTGAATGAAACAAACAGACAATGACATTGCATTGCTGTTTGGCAGATTTCATGATAATGGTACACACAGAGATAAATTTCACTTTTAGTTCCACTATCTTTCCTCCTTGGGACACTATCTTCTTTCCTACCCTTCCTTCCTCCTTCCTGTCATTTTTATCAACATTAGCTTCCACTCATGTTCCAAAACCCAGGCCTGAATAAAAATGTGTTTGAAGGAGGAGCTACTCCATGTGAATGGACAGATGTCAGTATGAGATACTGGTGGTTCGGGATTATGTTCATTTTCTTTTCCAAACAATAAAACAGGGTCTAAATTATACCAAATAAACTGATTGAAAACTGAAAATTTTATTTAAAACTCTGAACATGTATACAGAAGCTGGATTGCTGAGTTCTGAGACAAGTCTCAGAGTCTGAGATTTGTATAATTGATCGATTGATTTCTGAATGTGCACACTTTTCCCACACTGGTTGGTCAGATAGAAAATGTCTCATAAGACCTTAGAATTGAGTAAAGCAAAATATATATTTACTGCAATATAATGTAATATAATACATATTCACTGTATGTGACAGATAACAGAATAAGAAGCCTCTTATTGTTTTCTCAATTAAACTCTTATGAATTATCATACGTACTACAAATTGTTAAAATAAACTCCTTTTATCATACACTGTAATTGCCATAATTTTTTTTTTACTCAACAGAGGTTCAGAATACATTTACATGGTGTCAAATTTCTGACATATAATTGAAAAACAGCAAAATGCAATTCAGTTTGATGAAGCATTTTACAGTTTTACGTATGTCTTTATGGGCATATAAATATGTTGATACAGAATAATCTATTTACCACTTTTTAAAAAGCTTTCATTGATGAAAAATGGGATGTTGATAGAAATACCTATTTATAAATGACATAATTGTAGGTATTCACTTTTGATAAGTGCCTCCATCACTAAATCGTTCCTTATTTTTTTAAGTAAGAATTATTATCCTATATAACTTTAATAACTAACAGAATTAAGATCAACATTCTTCTGAATTTATTCCACATGATGAGATAAAATTACCTCATTTTTATTTCAAATCAATTTTACTTTAGGAAAAGTAGGAGGAAGTAAACCTTTATACTTAGAAGAAAAATCAGAAATAATTGAAATGGGGGCAGAATCCATTTTTATCTTTACTGCGTTGTACAGAAGTATCTGAATGGTATCATTTCAAACTTGGAAGCGTCACTGCTCTATTTTCACATGTGGTTGGAATGAGAATTCTCTTGCAGTGACTCCCTCCCATTCACACATGGGAGGAGCTGGAACACAGCTAGGGAGCAGTCCATCAAAGGTTTTTTTCATTTTTAACAGAAAAGTTATACAGTCTGCCTCCCTGAGAATGTTTATGGATACTTGAGGTTTCTACATCTTGAATTCATTTTTGAGAGAGTATGAGAATCAAACTATTGAATAGGTAGCTGATAGTTTACTCCCCTACATTTGGCTGGCCCGGTAGTTTCTTGAAGGTGATTTTCAATGTGAAATCTGAAACTATTACCAATAAACTTCCTGTAGTTTGTTATATAATATTAAAATCCATTTGATGAATCTTTTATCCATGCATGATTTTTTATTTCATGCACTGGTCATTTGGAAACTATTGGTTCACTGAGTTATGCATACTATTATATAATATATCACATTTGTTAATTACAATATTGATCTCATCAGAAAAGTGCTTTAGTATTGAGAAGCTGTAAAGCTCACTGCGGAGCACACAAGTTTACCAAAATTTGAATTTTCACTTTAGAAGTTATCATTGGTAACAATACTGCCATTTTTTCCCCCCTTGGAGGTCACAGACTTACTTTATTTTTGAGAAAATACCAAATACCCAAGTCTGAACCATTGTTTGTCAATTGTTCTTTCAACTAAAAATGGCATACCATGATAAAAGGTGCTAGTAGTTCAGCTTGTAACTCAATTGCAACTCAAAGTATGATGAGATACCATGGTTCTTTGTTTATTATGCAGCAGAAGTGCTTTACGCATACTTCTAATTTGGTAACATACAATATTAAGAAGACTTGTATTCAAGGGTTGCAATTTAATAAAAATAATAATTTCTACTGATTTGTTGAGAACAGTCTTAAATTAAACTGGTTTTCTTTCCTGCATGCAGGTGAACAACTGTTAGTGTTACTACCTTGATATGTGCTAGGGTAGCAACTGTTTTGAGAAATGTACCTCGATTTCATGCACCCGTCCTCAGGCTCCACCTCTTCCCACTTCCTAAATTCATGAATTAGAAGAGCTGTTTCCCTCCAGGGGCTCAAAACAATCCTTAGGAGGAGGACCAAGAAGTAAAGAAGGAGGAATAGGAGAGAAAGGGTGTGTAAGCATGTGTGTGTGTGTGTGTGTGTGTGTGTGTGTGTGTG
>NW_017731364.1:117487-136374 GCF_001890085.2 Hipposideros armiger | reverse complement strand
AGCCCACTGCCACAGGGGCTGCAGCCTACGCCGTCACTGGCGACTCACAGCAGCCCAGCTCCAGGTTGAGCTGTTGTTCAGCATCTTAGCTGTGGAGAGCAGTGTCACTGGCCCTCATACGTGGGATCCGAACCGGGGCCTTCTGGTGTCCCAAGCCAGCCCCCAACCATTGCGCCACTTGGCCGGCCCTATTATTGTTTTTTAGAAGTTACTTGGCCAAACAGTCAAAATTTTGTAAGAAATCAGTATGAATGAAATTCACGAAAATTCACCATTTCATCAGATTAGCTTATTGAAATACAATTAAATATAAGATCTAGGTTTCATTTCTCTTCACTTTACAGTACTTACTTTCCCCATAAACCAAAAGAGATACCACTTTGTGGGCTATTTCCATAAGAGAATTGCATTGGCATCTTGTCTTATTAATATTCAAATATACAATAGCCCATGTGGTTGTAGTAAAAAAAAATTTTGTGTCCAATATATATGTGATAACACAGGACTCTTTCTGTGGGATATTAGAATTTTCAACAGTAAATTTGTTCTCACTAGTTCATCTCATGTTAGAATATTTATATTCCTCCCTGACTTGTCTCAATGCATGAGGTACAGAACTCACTAATTATTTCTATTGTGTGTGCTAGACATTTGAAAGTGGGTGGTCTTGCAAACCATGAGGCAGATTGGAATTTTTTATAGGATAAAGTTAGTGACATACAGTTGCTTCAAATCATACCCACTATTCTGGTAGCCAAAAGAAATGCAATGATATAATAGAAGCTGTTTTCTTTTCTATGTATAATTAAAGGTTCCCCCAAAACACTTAAAAAATGATCTATCTTATTCAGCAGAGGAACTTGGGTTTGCGAAGTACATATTGCTTTCCTGAAGGTGTATTGCTTGTGAAAATTGTGCATACCTGCAGAAGTGTGGGTGTCCAATAATTGTTTAAAAATTAAAAAGTGTCATGGAAGCAAAGAGAGAAATTCACTCGATCAAATTATCAGTGATGAGACCAATTTAGCTATTCAACATGTTCTTGATATTCTATTTGTGATTATGCTGTTCTTCCATCTTTGCAGTCCGGGTATTCCCCAGGCAGTGGGCCTCACTGATGTCTCCTTCCTGTGATTTACTCAGGCTTGAATGGAATGTACATCAATTAGCCATTCATGCCTTCTGTTAATTCCCTCAGAATTAACAGAAGGGACCACTTTCCTCCCCTGACTCTGCTTGTCTCAGGTGGGAGAGCATCTTGTTTTGAAAGTATAACGTCTCTCATGTGTGAAGCAGGCCCTCGAGGATGAAGTTCCTCTCAGCACCTTCCCCCTAGTTTCCCTTCACTTGCTGCTGCTTTTTTTGAAGACCATCCCCTATGTCACCTTTCACCAAAGTATGCTTTGCTAGTTTGGGGAGATTTATGATTGTACGATCGTGTCTAAACGCAAATAAAAGGAGCAAGTATGGTAATGAATCCTAATAGAGACTGCAATCATTTTCTAAGTTTTAAGCAACATGTTTCTAGACTAAAAATAGAGCACATATGACACAAACAGCTTATATCCAGCAAACTATCATTTAATCCAACCATACATTATGGAAACTTATTAAAAGCTCTCCCATGTGTTCCTTTCTGGGCTGCGGAAGGGGTGCATGCACAGGAAGGAGAGGGTGACATGAGAAAGAGGGGGTTCTTTTCCTACTCTGTCCTTGTGCATTGAGCCTCCTTTCAGGGGTTACTTGGGTGTGTGGAGAAAAGTAATATGTGTCTGAGGTTTTTGTTTCATGTCAAGTTAAATTGTACCCAGCTGCTCCAGCTGTTTTCATTTCACATTTGAATGTTTACTGTTTTACTGAGCTGGGAAAGCAGTTATTGAGGGTTGCATGTATCATTCTAAAAAAAGGAACTTTTTCTGTCCTTAATAGCTAAAGTACCAGAACTGCCCAAGAGGCCAGAGACCATGTTTGTCTTTATTCAACACAGAATTTCCTGAATCCAACCTGGTACTTGGTAGCTTGTAGATGTGTAAAATATATTTATGAGAACAAAGATTGATCATTGCTCTACTAATTGATAAAATAAATATTGATGCCTACATAGTGTGGTTGTAAAAAGTTAAATTGCCTTTCATTGTGTTTGTGTATATAAACTGTATAATTAAAGCCTTTTTATTGTTGATTTGCTTATTTACCTTATTTTTTTACTAATTTTTTTTGTCTTGAAGTCTGAGAGCATTTATAAGAGGAATATTTACAGCAGTTTTTCTGTTGCATGGCAGTTTGAAAGATACATGAATTGTAATGGTTTACTTTTTGAGGCCTTGTTCACATTAATTGCTCTGATCTAACTGACCAAAATATTTCCTATAGTTCAAAATTCAAAACATAGAAACTTTTCTCTCTGATCCTTGACTCCCAGGCACCTACAATGTTTCCCCTCCTCACAGTTGATGTTATAAGTTTCCTGTGTAGTTTTCCAGAGATAATATATGTTTTTAAAATTTAACAGCTAATTTAAATTTAGCTCTTGTGGAGTTTTCTATACCAATTTATATATAGCTTCTTCAGTCTTTTGTATGGCTTCATATTCTGCTGCATGGATCTACTACAATTTATTTAAACAATTCCTTATTAAAGAACATTTAAGTTATTTCCAATATTTTACTATTGCAAACAATGATGCCATAAATAACTTGGTATATATGTCATTTTGTATACATTTTTTTCATTAGAATAAATTCCTAGATGTATTATAGAATTGTTTTATGTAAAAGATATATGCATTTATAATTTTCATAGATATTTTCCAAAAGGCCTAAAGGATAGGTTTCAATGATTTTTTTCATAACAATTTGCTTGACTCAAACTATTTTACAAGCTGATTTTTTAATATCCTGTAGTCACACCCTAGAAAATTGAACCGGTAGTCCATAGGTAAAATAGCGACCATGTCGATGAAGCGATTTAAGGTGCATTGAGTGTCCTACCAGTCCAAATATCCAGAAGTCACCAGCCTGTCATAACGTCATTTGAGGTAATCCTTAGAGGCTTTCTATATGATAATCATACCCAACGCTTTATTTTCTTTTTTGGTTACAATGATTAGTTACAATAATTATTCATGTCTTGATAAACTACAAAATGCCTCTCCAATACTTTCCTTTTTCTTGTACATACTTTCTCCTTATCTACTGAAAGACTGAAGTGAAATATCATTGCCATTTTACTATTATAACCTATGGAACATTCAGAAAGTGACACAGAACATTGATAACACTTTGGAGCAGGTGGGGGAGGAAGGGAGAGAAGGAGGGAAAGAGAAACTTAACTCTTCACAGGTTTTTTTGGTTAAAATGCCTTGGAACATTCTAGATTTTGATGGAGATTTCACTGTGTATCTGCACAGTCATTGTTTTGTGTACTTGTTCCTGCTGATGGAGTTAGAATGTCTGGGCAGAAGAATGTCACTCTGAAAAAAAGAGTATTGTGCTCTATGGACACATGCTGACCCCATTCCCCCCCCCACCCCTACCCCAAGCACTGAACCTGATACAGAAGTGGGGGAACTCTGGCCCCACTTAAAAATGGAAGGTTAACTTAAAATTGATCATTTCTGTTTGGATTAAACTGTAGGGTTGTCAATTATGGTCATCTAGGAAGGAATTCCCCCCACCCCACCCCTAAAGTTTACAGTGTTTGTTAGCTCTTTTTCTTTTTGCTTGAAGAAGGCTACTAATATTTCAGGAAAACCATACAGTGCCTCAGAGGGGAGTGGGTGGAATGCAGTGAAGGGTGCCAGGAAAGTGAGGTAAGAACAGGGAAAGCAGAACGAGGCCTCTATATAAAAATGTTAGGAGCAGAGAAGTAGGGTGGCAGGAATAGAAAACCTACTTAATATGTAACATATTCAAAATTTAGTAGCTTCCAATATCAGTGAATTACAGGACATTCCTGCAGCCCTGCTGTATTAGTGTCATGGAAGTTGAACTCAGCAGCCACAACACACTAACCCATTCAGGGCTGGTTGGATGAGGGAGCCATGTTCATAAGGCAGCCGGCTCCTACTCAGTATTAGCATAAGTACGCCTCTTCACCTGTGCTTAGTGCAGTGCTAGGGACCCCATACCTGCATTCATGTCTTTCTAACCCCTCTCAAAATGAAGCCCTCTATGAATATAATTTCATGGTGCTCCAGAGTCACCTGTTTTAAATTATCCCTGTGTTACAAACAAGAAATTAAGCATCGCAGAAAACTCAAGAACATGAGCAAATGAAAAACAAGGCTTTGGATAGAATGAGATTATGAACACAAGACCCTACTTGCCACTGCTAATTCCTATCACTAAATTACAGTGACTCTTCCTATGAAAGACATTTTTTTCCCCTTTCTTCATGATAGTCTGTGTATATTTGATGTCAGATATGAAAAAAGAAAATAACTGTGATAGAAGAAAGTTTCTGAGATCTGTGATTTTGGTTTATGTAAAGCAGTTTCTTGTTGGGTCAACAAGCCTGTGTGCATTCTGGCATTGAAGTGAGGGTGCCAGAGCCTAACCCCATTCAACATAACCCTTTCAGCGATACTGAGATATCCAGGCAATAGACTGAGAGCAATAGAGGAGGATGAAATATTAGGAGAAAGAGTTCAACCACTAAGAAAAGCTGCAAACACTGGATTCCCTGGTTTGTAGACTTAACGATTTTCTATCTAGATGGCTATTGGAATTTCTGTTGTAACTTTCAGAGAATCTCTTCCTCTTAGGATAATATTATACACTCATATCAACAAGGCAGGATTGGCACTTGGGAATCAGGTAGACCTGAGTTTGAGTCCTATCTCTACTACTTTTTAGCTGTGTAAGTTTAGACAAATTACTTCACATCTCCAAACCTCAGTTTCCTCATCTGTAATATGGAAGATAATGGTTATAACTTGTAGTTTTTGTAATGACTAAATAGGGTAATTTACATCAACCATCTTCTACAATGCCTGAACTATAATAGGAGTCCTATTGAGTGTTAGTCCCCTCCTAGCTGTCCTTTTCCTGACCTCCCAGATACAGGCAATTTAAGTTTTAATAAGTGTGTATATATTTTAGAAAGGATTTAAGGTGGTTAAAATCTGGTGATTGGACCCAGTAGTTTCCTAATGAAATTTGAGAATGAGGAATTTATTTTTCATTTTTCATGAGAGGCATTTTAAAACTAGTAATGTTTACTTTTTTTTTCTTCCTTTTTTTTTTTTTGAAGCCAAAGAATTGAACTAGAGTTACTTTAATTCTGTCATTGTAGGTGACCACTTGGAGTTTTTACGTATATTGAAAATTTCTGGAATTTATTATGGAATAGAATTTTTATGAACCTTTGCTGAACACCCTTTAAAAATATTTTTATTAAAATATAGCTACATACAATGTTAGTTATATAGCTATACAATGTTAGCTCCAGGTGTACACCATAGTTATTCAACATTTATATACCTAAAGAAGTGATCACTGTGATAAGTCCAGCAACCATCTGACGCCATACCACATTATCACAATATTATTTACTATATTCCCTGTGCTGTACATTACATCCCCATGGCTTATTTGTTTTATACTTGGAAATTCGGACCTCTTATTCCTCTTTACCTTTTGTCTCCCCCTTTTTAATTTACAGTTGACATTCCATATGATTTTATATTACTTTCAGGGGTACAGCATAGTGGTTAGACATTTATGTAATTTAAGAAGTGATCCTCTTGACTAGTCTAGCACCCACGTGGCACTATACATAGTTATGACCATATTATTCACTATATTCCCTATCCTTTACTTTACATCCCCATGACTATTTTGTAGCTACCAAAATGAACTTCTTAATCCCCTCACCTTTTTTACCCTGCCCCCGCCCCCTACCATCTATCACCCTGATAAATTTAGTACCCATTTGACACGATACATAGTCATTACAATATCACTGATCATATTCTTTCTGTTATTCCTACATCCCCATGACTACTTTGTAACAACCAATTTGTACTTCTTAATCTCTTACCCTTTTTCACCAACTCTCAAACCCCCTCCCACCTGACAACTATCACAATGTTCTCTGTATGTACAAGTTTGTTTCTGATTTGTTTGTTTTGTTCTTTAGATTCCACATATAAGCAAAATCTCATTGCATTTGTCTTTCTCTGTCTGACACTCCCTCAGCACAATACCCTCCAGGTCCATCCATGCTGCTGCAGATGGCAAGAACCCATTCCTTTCCATGGCCAAGCTGTATTCCATTGTATATATGTACCACCTGCTCTATCCATTCTTCTACTGATGGACACTCAGGCTGCCTCCACATGTTGGCCATTGTAAACAGTGCTGCAATTGACATATGGATGTACATGTCTCCTTGAAGTAGCATTTTAGGTTTCTTGGGGTAAATACCTAGAAGTGGGATTGCTGGGTCCTTCTTTGTCTCTTGTATCTTTTTTCCTTTCTGTACATCATATTTGACTACCTTTGGGAAAAGTGGCCAGGAAACATATTGGCAAATTTCACAACATTGTGAATGTACTAAATGTCAGTAATGGTATTTATGTGTATTTATTTATGTGTATTGTATCACAATAAAAAAAGGAGGAAAGAATATAATAGAAATAGATATTGTTCTTCATTTAAAAAAACATATTGGCAAAGCCAGTGGTTTCAGATCAATAGCATCTATTTATCCATTGCTTTGTAGCTAAAGCAAACAGCTGAAACAAACTTAAAAAATGGCTGAAGAGTTTGGATTGTGAAAAATACCTTTAAAAACTAATTTACTACAAGGATGTTTACCACAGAATTACTTATAATAGCAAAAAAACTGAAAGCAGTCGAAGTGACTCATATTAGGGAAATAAGTAGCAACAGTAATAATTGTTTATTGAACACTTACTATTTACCAGACATATTTTTAACTATTTCACATGTATTAACTCATTTAATCCCACAATAAAATTATGAAGCAGCTAGTTCTATAACATTATACATATCTTAGAGATGAGGAACCAGGAGCAGAGGTGTTGGTAAGTTGCCCAAATCCACACAGCTGGTACATAGCAGAGCAGGGTTCCTACCCAGGCACATGACTTTGGAGCTCAACTTTGATGTATTGAGATAATGTAATATTTCACAACCTTACAGTGCTGCCTAAAACATTTTCTGATGACAATAAAATGATTATAATATAACAAAGCAAAAAATGTAGGATAAAAATTGTATGGTGAATACATTCTTAACTTTGGGAAAAAATATCTATGGAAGACTGAAAGAAAATGTTTATGATGGTTGTCTCTGGAACAGTAGAATCATGATTATTTTCTCTTGTTTATATATATATATATATATATATATATATATCTTATTAATTTCTTCAATTAACTTACATTCACTTTATATTCAGAAATACTATTTACAATAGCATCTCATTTACTTTGCATTTTTATGGGTCTCTAAATTATTCCAAATAGTGGAATATTGCTTTAGTTTTGGGAAGGACCATCATAAGTTGGCATCTTTAGAGACCACAGGTTTACAGGCACGGAGACTGTGCTTTGGGGGTTCTTCCACCTGCCCATCCTCCCCTAATGAGGCCATCAGGTCCCCTGCTGCTTATGAGTGTGCAACTGTTTTATTTCTATGGACTATGGCTGGCATTAGTTAACTGAATGTGTTAATGAGTTGAATTTCGAGGATTGGGTAAACTGTGAGGGAAGGTTTGAGGGGCTTCTCTCTTGTGTCTTCTTAGGCACATGAATGTTAATGGGTGTGCTTTGCCCCTCAGAGGCCCAGTTCCAGGCTATGTTCCATGTAGCTGAGCTTGCTGAATAAGTGAGATGAGGTTTGTTTTTAAGCAGTTTACCAAAGTCCTATGAAGCTCTAGCAGAGGTGACAGATTTTATAAATACACTTATCTCATCAAACATTGTCTGTTAAATGCAGAAAAATAATATTTGCCCATATCTCCTTACTTACCACTACCTTTGCTCCAAATATTTTTCTTATCCTTGCTTGCCTTTAGGTTGGATGACTATACATCCCTGTTATCCAGGAACATCTTGGATTAATAATAATTATTAATAGTACTCCTTTAATTGTTAGCAGAGTTAGAAGTGATCAGGTATATGATCACCCTAACTTCATGGCAATGCTGATTGTGTGGGGCTCCATCTGTGTGGGTCTGTCCATCGGTGAGCCAGATATTTTGAGCTTTTTTTCATTTTTTTATTACTTTCAGGTGTACAAAACAGTGCAATAGTTATACTTTTAACCCTCACAAAGTGACAACCCTCCTTCCCCAATCCACCGCCCCCCCCCCGATATCATACATATCTATTATAATTCCATTGACTCCACTCCCCACACTATGCTCCACGTCCCATGACTACATAACATTAAATTATAGTTGACATACAATATTATTCAATGTCAGCTTCAGGTGTACAGTGCAGTGGTCAGGCCTCTACACCATCCATGAAGTGGTCTCCCTAACAAGACGTATAACCATCTGAAACCCTACAAAATATTTACAACATTAATTATGTTCCCCAAACTGTCTTTCATATCCCTGTGGCAATATTGTAGTTACCAATTTATGCTGTCTACTCCTTTCTCCTTATCTCTCACCCCCACCCACCTCCCATCTAGCAATCATCAGTTTTTGCTCTCAGATACTTTGAGCTTTAAGACCTTGGTATTCAAGAGTAATTGTCAAGATTTTTCTCTTGCCCTCCTATTCCTTAGAATCTTTTGGGCTATGAGACTCTTTTTTTTTGTTTTTCTTTAGAGAAATAGTAGAGCACATCTACTATTTTCTGAATCTTTAAAATTTTAAAAATACTGTCAGGTTTTCCTTACAGATTATGATGACCTCTTAAGGACTATGAGATAGGCATTAGACAACCACTATTTTGAACCATTATTTTGACTGCCTTATCATTTACATAAGATTGTCAAGCTGATCTAGTCATTTACTTAGCAGCACAGGGCTAGAGCAAGGCCTACTTCTTAAGGGAAATGAATGAAAAATTCAGGAGGAGAGAGAG
This sequence comes from Hipposideros armiger, assembly GCF_001890085.2. Taxonomy (NCBI): domain Eukaryota; kingdom Metazoa; phylum Chordata; class Mammalia; order Chiroptera; family Hipposideridae; genus Hipposideros; species Hipposideros armiger. The sequence goes on along the minus strand of NW_017731364.1, from coordinate 127,304 downwards.
AGAGAGAGAGAGAGAGAGAGAGAGAGAGAGAGAGAGAGAGAGAGAGAGAAGGAAGAGGTTGAAGGGAAGGAAGAAGAAGAGGAAAAGAAGGAAGGAGAGAGGAGAGGAGGAGATTCACCCCAAATTCTGCAGCCTGATGGCTTCTGGGATTACCAGACGCAATATGAGTTTAGGTTCAAATTGTCTAGATGGAACAAGAAGAATGGAGATCTTCATGTGTACACAATGCCAATTATTCTAATGAAAACTCATTTATTCAGCCCAGACTCAAACTATTTAAAAAAACCCAGATCTATACTATTGTGTGAACATAAATTACCTTGACATTTCTTTCTTTTTTTTTAAAGATTTTATTGGGGAACTGGGAGAGGGGAACAATGTTGGGGAATCGGGGAAGGGGAACAGACAAGTTACTGTTCTTTGGTTCTTCAGTCTAGTTGTGGAGGACATCACCTCACTGGGCCACATTGCTATTATCATTGTTCTCTTCCTGGGTGAGGCAGATAGGTCGCCAGCCTCTGGATGGCCACTCACAGCGGCTCTTGGCAGCTCATGCTGGCTGCTGGCCACACACGGTAGCTTATGGCAGCCTACTGCAGCAGGGGCTGCAGCCTATGCCATCGCTGGCGACTCATGGCATCCCAGCTCCAGGTTGAGTTGTTGTTCACCATCTTAGCTGTAGAGGGCAGTGTCACTGGCCCTCATGTGNACACACACACACACACACACACACACACACACACACACACACACACACACACACACACTGTTGCTGTGCTAAGTAGCGCTATCAGAAGTCCTTTGAATTTTATCTCATAGTCATTAGAAAAAAGCTGTTTTTTAGACCCTTTGACCATTGGAGAAGTGGAGTTCAAAATTCTCTGTCCCATGGGAAAATAGATATCATTTAATGTCTTTGATGCCTTTAACACTTATTTATGAAAAAAATTGGTTCCAAGTCACTTATAAATAATAGAGTTGTTAATGATTTTTCTTTAATCAGAGGAAGTTTGGAATAGGGTTATTAATGTGAAATTAGCCACAATAAAAATGTTCCCATGAGAGAGATTCAAGATGGCAGAGTAGGTAAACACTGTACCTGCTTCCTTCCATGAACACATTAAAATTACAACTAAATTATAGGACAATCAACCTGGTGAACCACCTGAAGTCTAGCCAAACAGAAGTCCTATAACTAAAAATATAAAGAAGAAGCCACCTCAAGACTAGTAGGAGGGGCAGAGACGCCAAATGGGCCCCAAACCTCCGTGTGGCAGTTGAGAGTCAGGAGGGATATCTTGGCCACAGAGGTTTCCCTTAGAGGAGTGAGGGACCCCAGCCCCTCACGCCAGGCTTCCCAGCCCAGAGTACTGGTGCCAGGAAGAGGAGCTCCCCACAACATCTGACTGTGAAAAACAGTGGGGATTTCAACTGTTCGGGTGGGATGGAAGGCTGTGGTAAAACCTTAAATGACCCTCTTTTTTTTTTTTAAGATTTTTTTATTGGGGAATTAGGGGGATAGGAACAGTGCTGGGGAATTGGGGGAAGGGGAACAGACAAGTTACTGTCGTTTTGTTCTTCAATCTGGTTGTGGAGGATGTCGCTTCACTGGCCCAAGTTGGCACCATCATTGCGCTCTTCTCTGGCGAGGCAGATCAGTCGCCNCATCGCTGGCGACTCATGGCATCCCAGCTCCAGGTTGAGTTGTTGTTCACCATCTTAGCTGTAGAGGGCAGTGTCACTGGCCCTCATGTGGGATCCAAAATAGGGCCCTGCTGCACAGAGCTGGCTTCCCAAGCCAGCTCTTAACCAACGTGCCACTTGGCTGGCCCTGACATTTCTTTTTTGTTTTGAGCAGTGCAATAAGTGATTTTCACAGAAATCCACATAATTTTCAGGTTTTGTGTACCACTCAAGACAAATAAGAAGTGCTGCAGAGTGTTGATTAAGAACTAGAGTCTGGGCTGGCAGAGTGGCTCAGTTGGTTAAGAGAGTGAGCTCTGAGCAACAGGGTTGCCAGTTCGATTCCCTCATGGGCCAGTGAGCTGCGCCCGAGCTGAGCTGCCAACAGGTGGCAGGATGGCTCAGCTGGTGAGAGCACGTGCTACTAACAACAAGGTTACTGGTTCGTCTCCCACATGGGTTGGTGGGCTATGCCCACCCTCAACTAATATTGAACACTGCACCTTGAGCTGAGTGGCCGCAAGCTGCCGATGGTCAGCTGGGTGACAGCTGAAGCTGAGCTAGCTAAGATTGAAGGACAACAACTCGGATGTTCCTCTTCCCCAATTCCCCAATAAAATCTTAAAAAAAAAAAAAGGACTAGTGGCTGGAACCTTGTGAGGCCAGATCCAGCCACTCCCAAGTGTGGCCACATTCAAGTAGCTCCTGCCATGTTTCTGAGATCAGGGGAGACAGGCTGTGGATCATAAGGCACCTCGGGAACAGGAAGAGCAACAATACCTCTGTGGAGTGCCTACTATGTGGCAAACACAATTCTAGGAGCTGTGCATGCACTCCATCCTCTGAACAACCCCGAAACATAGGTATTGTGATCTTTTGTAGATGAGGAAATTTGCTTAGGAGAATCTAATCCCAAGATCACCTGGCTGGATTGGAACTCAGGTCTCTCTGTTTTCAAAGAAGATGCTGCTACTATATTCTGCCATGACTTCAGAACCTTCTAAAGTTATTGTTAGAACTACAAACTTCTTATTTTTATATTATAATCAAATTTGCAAATTGAATGACTTATTTATCTGCTTCTATCCTAGGAGGAAGTATTCTCTGCCCTCTCTGAATGCCAGTATCTTACACCCCTCAGAAGACTCTTACAAAATCCTGCTTGGTATTGTAGCTATTGTTGTACACTATTCCTTTATTAGCTATACATTCCTCAAAGAGTTTGAGACCATGTCTTCTTCATCTTTGTATTTCCATACCACCCATCACTGCACATAGTAAGTACTCAAAAAATACTTGTTGAATGAATGAGTAAATAAGTGTCACATAGTGCTAATCACTGAAATGTGCTTATTACAAAACTCACCTGAGCAGGATTAAGAGTAGCAATCAGCTCCCTAGAAGATTACTACTCAAACATTAATGTGTACAGACATCACTGGGGAGCGTGTTAAAACACAGGTTCTGATTCAGTAGGTCTAGAGTGGGGCCTGAGCGTCTATATTTCTAAGGAGCTGACAGATGATGCCCACGCTGCTGGTCTGCTGCCCACTCTTGGGGTGGTAAGGCCCTAGAATGAAAGAAGAAAACTCTAAGAAGAAAGCTCTGTGGTACTTAGTTTCTTTAGTAGGGACCAGAGGGAATTCTGGGGAAATAAATGTCCACGTCAAGGGCAAATGTAGGTGGTGTCTGTTCAAAAGGGGAAGGGTTAAAAATTTGGGAGAATTTAGGAGACAGTTCTCTCACTCAACAACACTTATTAGGTACCTACTCTGTGCAGGCTCACACGGGCCCCATCAAACATATTATTCCTAGGTCTTGCTGTGGATTGGTGACTGTCATAGCTAGCTAATGTTCTCCAGAATTGGCTCTCCAACTTGAATCTCCTGGAAAACTTGTTAAAACTCTCTCCTGCGCCCTCTTTTTCAGAGACTCACATGCAGCATGTGGGAGTGGGGCCCATGATTCTGTTTCTAACCAGCTCACAGGTGAAGCCAGAGCAGCTAGTCTGAGGTCCACACTTTGAGAACCACTGTTCTAAGTCAATGAACTTAATCCCTGAGGTTCCTTTCAGCTCAAAACCTGAAATCTATGTTAGCCTGAACATAAGCACAAAACTGTAGGTTAGCAGACCAGAAACCTGGTCAGAGGGGCATCCAAAGGTACTTGCTAAAATATAGCAAACTCAGCTTTAATGATATCATTGATTAAAATATACACAATTAGAAGGAACTACATTAAATGTTCACTGTGGTCAACTGTGGATGATTTTTTCTCCCCTCCTTTTCATGTACATTATAAATTTAATATAATGAACAGATAATGTTTTTTTGTTTGTTTGTTTGTTTTTAGTAGAAAACTTTCTGTTTTAAGTCAAGGTTTAGGATGCCTGCTAAGACCTTCACACCCATTGCTACTATCAAAACATCCTTTAACTAAATGAAACATGAATCAAAGTTATGTTTTTTCAAGATTCTCTGTTTATACCAAAAGAGGCTCTCATTTTGGTTGTTTTTTAGCAATAAAGTCTTTGAAAGGCAGGTCTAGCTAAAATACAGACATTGTAATTAAGTATTCTATAGCAAATCTTTCCTCTAAGGGCAATCTATGTATACTTCTAAGGTACACTGCAGTCAGTAGCATTAAATTTGCACGTGTATGGATATGTGTGCATGCGTGCCCGCATACTTAATTAGATCAGCAAGACATACTGTGAAATGAGCAAGTTTGCCTTTGGAGGTTTCACTGGCCTCTATCTCTCTAAGAACTCACAAGTTGTACCCTGAGTCCATTGCTCTGAATCACCTTTTCCTCCCAGTCCCTACAAACATACAAACACACCCAATCCCTTGCTCTGAATCACCCTTTCAGCAAAGCTTCTATTCCAATCAGGCCAGTATCTTTCTTTTCCTACCAGAGAGCTAACCTGAAGAAATGAGGACATATCATTTCTACCTATTTACCCTGCACCAATAAAATCACCTGGCACAGGGCTTGGTTAATGTTTCTTGAATGAATGTCATTAGCCTTTGTTGATTTTGAGTACAACATTCCCCCCACCCCTTCTCCCAAGCAGACATTTGCTCTCACTCTCCCCAGCAAGCCTTTTCCCCTCTTCTGCCTAAGAGCCTTTGATGCAGCTTCAGCCTTCTACGGGGCATGCCTTTCCCTGAACTACCACACTGAAATCTCTGCCCTATAGATGAACGCATGTCCTTGAACATTTTTATGTGATAGGATTTTAACTTCCCAACTAGATTACAAATTCTGCCAAAATTTTAAAGCTCTGGTTTCCCACAGTTTTAGAGCATGAATGTAATTCTGAGATTAATTCCCAAATGGTCTCCCTGGCTCCCCACTTATTTTCTGGAACAAATTCTTCATATATGTTAATGACTATTACTGTATCTCACTATTATGCTATATAAACATCCATATAATACATTATATATCGCCTTCTCCCTGCCCTCCCCTGCCAGCCTAAACCCATTCAATGGCTCTCAGGATAAAGAGGGCCTTCATGTCCAGCCTGTTTTTTCTCTGTCTTTATCTCTTACCATCCCTCTCCAACTCTGGGGTCCACCAGACCTATGGCTGCTGCCTGGTGTGTGTCACCTTCCCTTTCCCCTTTCCCTGCCACTGCCCTTCAGGTCTCTCGAGTGCTTGACCAACAACCTAACCCTGCACTAACATAATTTTTTATTTAAATTATCTTGTTTCTTGTTTGATTCTCATCTAGATTTTAAGCACCTTTAAGATAGAGACTGTTTATTATTCATTCATTACTTTTGGCTGGCAGTGGAGCACCAAGAACAATAAGTTGGCACGTACATTCTTAATAAATATTTCTTCAATATTGAATACGTAAATAATTCTTTGTCCCAAAGAATGACTCTTTAATGTGGGTTATATCAGCACTTCAGCAAGTCACTAGAGGACATATTTGAGAGGTGGGAGGACTGTTTCTCTCAGATCATATTGGGAGGTGGTTATCTATGTCTCCATCCAATCTTAGATCTCTTTCAATCAAATTGCAGACTAAAGGAAGAGGAAGGACATCTATTGCTCTTTCTCTCCCAGTCCTTGGTTTTTACTAATGGACACGAACCTTCCTTAGGGTATGTCATTTTGGAATCCACAACATTGGAACTGTTGGCTCATCATTCTTGGGACAATGTGTGCAAGGGAAAAGAAAATGGCTCTGACTGCTGGTGTTAAAGCTTACACGTCTACAATCAGCCCATATCCGTTTCTTCACCCCACTCTCACCAATATTTGACACCACCTCTAAGCCAAAACCTGTGCATCATTACACACTAGCCCCCTCAGATTGAATGTTACTTAGTGTTGTCCAGGCCAAGAATTCTGTGCCAGGATTTAGGAGGCCTGGGTTGCAGTTCTACCTTTGATTCTAGCTATTGGGTTAAGAGGATCATTTGATACTTTGTGTCCTATTTAACATACCTGCCAATTGAGACTGTAGCTACTGCATTATCTTGCTATCGTGCTTCAAGTTTTCCTCCTGATACCCATTCTAACCTGATTTCACTAAAAAAAAAATATATATATAAGAAAAGAAAGAAAAGAATAAGAAAAGAGTGGCAGGGCTGCTTGATAGAATCATGGTTTGGTTGGGGGTTATTGCTTGATAGTAATTTTGTCTAAAGAACTATACCACTGGAAATGACAGGTACAGGTTTTATTGTATTGATCTGGCAGGATCGGCTCACTGGATTCGGGATCCCTAGATCAGCGCATTGCCTGGAAAAAAGTGTGTCTGATCTCAGAGGTTTTTAAAAAATGGAGGCAATAGGTTTAAAGTAACTTGCTTTGTTCATCCTTTTTGTCAAGAAACCCACGATTCATATTAGCCTGCTCAAAAATTGTTATTCCAATGTATATTAAAACAATATTTGAACTTCTAGGTAATTAGATAATAGAAAGACATCATTTTTTCTCTCCACTGATATATCAATTTTTCATCATTGTAAACGACCAGTTGCCTTTTCATATTCTAACTTACATAACATCTACAGATGGAAACATGTTCTCCAGGAAAAACCATAGGAAGTCTCAAAAGGCTGCATTTTATTATTTTTTAAAGAGATTTTTTTATAAGAGTTTATTTGAGCCAAACTAATGACACTGTCAAGGAGCAAGATCTCAAATGCTCCTCAAAACACTGCCTTTTCAATATCTAACTTCACTAGAATAAGACTCTTCAGTGCCGATGATTACCAGATGGGAGGGGGGTTGGGGATCTGGATGAAAAAGGTGGAGGGATTGGGAAGTACAAATTGGTGGTTGCAAAATAGTCGTAGGGATGTAGAGTACAGTATAGGGAATATAGTCAATTAGATGGTAATAACTATGTATAGTGCCAGGCAGGTACTAGGCTAGTCAGGGGGATCACTTCATAAATTATACAAATGTCTAACAACTACCCTGTACACCTGAAGCTAATATAAAGTAATATTGAATGTCAACTATAATTGAAAAAAAAATCTCCAGTGCTCTAAAACACTACTGGTTGTATCCTAGAATTATTTACTTCAATTATTATCATTATTATTATTATTATTAAATATTTTATTGGGGAATTGGGGGAGGGGAACAGTGCTGGGAAATCGGGGGAAAGGGGCACAGACGAGTTGCTGTCGTTTTGTTCTTCAGTCTAGTTGTGGAGGATGTTGCTTCACTGGCCCAAGTTGGCACCATCATTGTGCTCTTCCCGGGGGAGGCAGATCAGTCGCTGGCCTCTGGACGGCTGCTCATGGCGGCTGCTGGCCACTCACGCTGGCTGCCTGCTACACATGCCTGCTACACACAGCAGCCCAGCTCCAGGTCGAGCTGTTGTTCAGCATCTTAGCTGTAGAGGGCAGTGTCACTGGCCCTCATATGTGGGATCCGAACCCTCTGGTGTCCCAAGCCAGTTCTTAACCAATGCGCCACTCGGCTGGCCCTACTTTAATTATTTTTAAAAGTACAATATGTGTTCTTTGCTGAACGAAATCAGAAAACATAGTTAAATAAAAAGAAGGTAGAAAACACCTGTAATGCCATCCTTTTAGAGACAACCATTTCAACATGTCCCTCACCCCATCAGACTTTTACATTTATTTACGTAAATGTTATCACATCATACATACTATGGTTCAGCTCCTTTTCCTCATATCAGTGTTTAACTAATATCTTTCTATGTCACTACATATAGGTCTTCCAGAAGTTCCAGATTTGGAGCGAGACAGTTGTATGATGTGGGTTGCTTAACCTCTCTAAGCTTCAACCCTATCATCTTTAAAATGAGAATTCTAATCATATGATTATTAATCATAATCAAATTCTAATCAATTTCCACAGAATTTTGCCAGTGGAAATCAATAAAGGTTAATACTAATATTATCCACCTTGACAGCTGTATAGTCTTTCATCATATGGAAGTACCATCATCAACTGAACCATTTAGTTACTGATGGACATTCAGCACCCTCCCCCTTTTATGTGCAATTATAAACATAACTTACTGAACATCCTTTTACACACATGGTTGACAGTATATAGAGTTATTTCCATGGCATCAACTCTTGTATATAGAATTAGTGGGGTACAGAGTATGTGCATTTTAAATGTACATATTGATGGATTTCTCCCTAAGAGATCTGTGGCCATTTAAACTCCATCCAACAATTTGTCTTTCAATTTTTCTTAGTGTTATTTACTATATAGAGGTTTGTTGCTGCTCTTTTGTCATAAAGTGAAAGATGTGAGAAATTTCTTTTATAGTTTCTAGCATTTATTTTACCTTACTAAGGTTAAATAAATATTCTCTTATAATTCTTTTTAGTAATTTTATAGTTTAAAAAGTCACATATGTTGTTAATACATAAGAAATATATTTTTGTGTATGGTTTCAGGTAAAGATAAATGAAAATATATGTAATTTAAAAAAATGGTGACTGGTATGGTATACATGAATGCGTGAGGTATGTATACCTCAGCATACAATACCTTGTGTAGTATTATTCTGAACCTTGCTATATTTTGGGGTTTTTTTTCATTGAGTGATATGTTGTGGAGATCTTTTCATACAAGAACAGAGATCTTTCTCAGCCTTTACTACTTATGCATCAAATTTATAACATGATTCTTGAATAGTTTATTTAGCTAGTCCCTGTTGATGGTCCTTTGTAGATTCCAGTATTTCACTATTTAGCTAGTGCTACAACCTTGTACCTGTCTTGTTATGCACACGTGCCAATGTTTTTCAGAGAGATGTGGAGAAGTGGAATTGTTGGGTCATGGGCTATGCATATCTTTCATTATAACAGATTCTACAAAACTGGCTTCTAAGTTGGCTTACCAATTTTACATTCATACTAATAGTATATGAGAAGCAACCTTATCTATTTAAAACCTCACTTTACCAATACCAAATTCCCAGAGTCTGTTTCAGTCTCTATTCGATTCTTCTTCTTTGTCTGTTTTACTAACATTTCACTGCTTTGGTAGAATTTCGGAAATCCATGAACCAGGGCTAGGCCTAAAAGCCATGTAATAGTTTCTACTTTTTCAAATCATATAAGGCAATTTTTTTTTCTATAGTCAGCTCCAAAAATGGTTGAGTGAGATTTGGTTTAGGGTTGTTATCCCTTCTTTTCCAAAAAGGAATTTTAAAGTAACTGTTTGGGGGACCATTTTAAGGCATAGCTACTATAACTTTGACTTATGCAATGGAGACAGGAATAGGGAGAGTGTAAAATATTTCTCTGTATGCCCTTTTGAAATAAATTCTACCCATCTTATGATGGGAAAATAGCTACGGTATCAAGGTTTCCCAGTTTTTTACGTGCTCCTATGATAGCTGTCACTCTCTCCTTTAGTCCTCTGCCAGGGGTCAAATCTAAGGAATAGTGGTAGGAAGAAAAGGTCTCTCATCATACTGCTTTGCCTGTTTTCTCCTCTTTGAGGTTTGGAGAGTGCTTTAGGCTATAGAATGCTACAATTTAAGAATGAAAATCATCAGGGCCGGCCGAGTAGCGTGATGGTTAAGAACTGGCTTGGGATGCCAGAGGGCCCCGGTTCGGATCCCACATATGAGGGCCAGTGACACTGCCCTCCACAGCTAAGATGCTGA
>NW_017731364.1:49324-115497 GCF_001890085.2 Hipposideros armiger | reverse complement strand
GGCCCTCTGGCATCCCAAGCGAGTTCTTAACCATCGCGCCACTCGGCCGGCCCCTTAAATGACCCTCTTAAATGACCTTCGCATAGAGTCTCTCACTTGCAGGCACTCACGTTGGGCTCCAGTGTTAGGAGGGTGAGTCAGGGGGCCTCGGAGACATACTGGGGGCAAACTGAGGAGTGTGGCTTCAGGGGGAAGACTAGAGGTAAGTTGGCATTTTCCAGATGAGGAGGTTATCCTCCCATGCAGGTGGATGCCATCTTTCCTATTGAGCTCGCCCTCACAGGCCAAATCTGAATCTGATTGGCCTGGTGACCTCTGCTGTTCTGCCCTGCTGACCCAGCTGGGACCCCACCCCACCCAATTTGCACACTGACAGGCACACTTTCTCTGCAAGCAGCTAGTCCCTCACACATTGCACTGTTTCTTGGAAAACTATCAGAGTTCATGGGCCCCAGGCGGACAGCAGCTGGTCTCGGTGTGCTCTGAGACTTTTGCTGAGTTGCTACAGGCTCAGCACTAGCACCAAACCAGAGTCCACATGAACATGCTGACCACAACTCTTCCCACTCTAGTTACTCCCTGAGACCCTGCCTCACCCAACTTGTGTACCGCATGAGGCTTTATTAATGGTTGAACCTTAAGGGAGCCAGCAGGTGGTAGCAGGCCTCCAGGTGTCCTGGCTTTTTGTAGAGTTACCCCAGGCCTGGTATTAATGGCTGCTGTCCTTGATTTGCTGTATGGCCTCTCCCATGTGCCTCAGGGTTAGCACAGGCAGCAAAAAACTGTGGATCACTTTGTAGCTCCTACCATGTTGCTCCTGGTAACTCATAGGCAGTGGGTGACCTGGGCCTGCACTGGAGCCCATCCCAAGAGGCCCCAGAACCAACATACTTGGAAGTTGGCTTCAGACCACAGCACAACACCAGCCAATTAGCCCCACAAGTGGAACACACAACAGGTGGTCTCAACAGGCACCAGAGCCTGCTGGGGTGAATCCCAGTCAGTGGGATAAGCCTCCCACATAGCAGCCCATAGGCTATAGTTGTGGCCAAACCCCACAGCCTGTCAGTTGGAGGGTCAATCCTACCCACTGACATGCCGATAGCTGAACTATGAGAGGCTGAACTATGAGAGGAGGGCACACACAACCCACACAAGAGACACTCCTGGAGCACCCAACTCAGATAACCAGGGAAAGTGTGACAGGGCCCCACAGGACACCTATTACATAAGGAGGCCACACAGCCAAGACTGGGAGATATAGCAGATCTACCTCATATATAGAAACAAATACAGAGAGGCAGCAGAAATGAAGAAACAAAGAAAGGTGTCCCAAATGAAAGAACAGGAGAACACTCCAGAAAAGAACTAAATGAAATGGAGGCGAGCAGATACAGAGTTCAAAACAATGGTTATAAGGATGCTCAAAGAACTTAGTGAAAACTTCAACAGAGAGATAGCAAGCATAAAATAGGACATACAAAACATAAAACAGAGCCAGTCAGAAGTGAAGAATCCAATAACTGAAATGAAGAATGCACTAGAAGGAATCACCAGCAGACTAGATGAAGCAAATAATTGAATGAGCAATTTACCAGAAAAATTACCCAAAACACCCAACTGAAACAACAAAAAGAAAAAAGAATTCAAAAAAATGAGGGTAGTTTAAGAGACCTCTGGGACTACATCAGACATAACAACATTCGCATCATAGGGGTACCAGAAGGAAAAGAGAGAAAGCAAGAGATTGAGAACCTATTTGAAGAAATAATGACTGAAAACTTTCCTAACCTGATGAATAAAATAGACATACAAGTCCAAGAAGTACAGAAAGTCCCAAGCAAGATGAACCCAAACAGGCTCACACCTAGACACATTATAATTAGAATGGCAAAGGTTAAAGACAAAGAGAGAATTTAAAAGCAGTAAGAGAAAGGCAACTAGTAACTTATAAGGGAGCTCCCATAAGATTGTCCGTTGGTTTCTCAAAAGAAACTTTTCAGGCTAGAAGGGATTGGTGGGACATATTCAATGTGATGAAAAACAAGGACCTACAAACAAGACTACTCTACCCAGCACAGCTATCATTTAAAATAGAAAGGCAGATGAAGAGCTTTCCGGACAAGAAAAAGCTAAAGGAGTTCATCACCACCAAACTAGAATTACAAGGAATGTTAGAGGAACATCTTTAAGACAGAAAAAAAAATCAAAATTATGAATAATAAAATGGCAATAACTATATATCTATCAAAAATTACTTTCAATGTAAATGTATTGAATGTTCAACTCAAAAGACATAGGAGGGGTGAACGGATAAGAAAACAAAACCCTTACATATGCTGCCTACAAGAGACTCACTTCAGATTGAAAGACACACACAGATAGAAAGTAAAGGGATGGAAAAAGATATTTCATAAAAATGGAAATGAAAAAAATAAAAGATGTTGGGGTAGCAATATTTATACCAGAAAGAATAGACTTTAAAAAAGAGGCTATAAGAAGAGACAATGAAGGACCCAGTAATCCCACTTCTGGCTATTTATCCCAAGAAACCCATAACACTACTTCAAGGGGACATGTGCATCCATATGTTAATTGCAGTACTGTTTACAATGGCCAAGATGTGGAGGCAGCCTGGGTGTCTGTTGATGAATGAATAAAGAGGAGGTGGTACATATATACAATGGAATATTGTTTGGCCATGGAAAAGAATAGGTTCTTGCCATCTACAGTGGCATGGATTGATCTGGAGGGTGTTGTACTGAGTGGAATATATGAGACAGAGAAAGACGTATGTAATGTGATTTTGCTTATATGTGGAATCTAAGAACAAAATTAACAAACAAAACAGAAACAAACTCACAGATACAGAAAACATTTTGATGTTTGCCAGATGGGAGAGGGGATTAAGGGTGTAGATGAAAAAAAGTGAAGGGATTAAGAAGCACAAATTGGTTGTTACACAATAGTCATGGGGATGTAGGATACAGCATAAGGAATGTAGTCAATAATATTGTAATAACTATGTATAGTATCAGATGGGTACTAGGTTTGTTGGGGTGATAGATGGGAGGGAGTAAGGGAGGGTGAAAAGGTGAAGGGGTTAAGAAGTACAAATTGGTAGTTATAAAATAGTAATGGGGATGTAAAGTAAAGCATAGGCAATATAGTCAATAATATGGTAATAACTACGTATAGTGCCAGGTGGGTAATTGAAAAATTAAAAACGGTGGGTGGTGGGGAGAGAAAGAAGGTGAAGGGGAGTAAGAGGTCCCAATTTCCGTGTATAAAACAAATGAGTCATGGGGATGTAATGTACAGCATAAGGAATATAGTCAATAACATTGTGATAGCATGGTACAGTGTCAGATGGTTGCTGGACTTATCATGGCGATCGCTTGTTTAGGTATATAACTGTTGAATAACTATGATGTACCTCTGAAACTAATATAATACTATATGTTAACTATATTTTAATAAAAATCATAAAAAATATTGCCATTAGATCAACTAATTAGTCTTTCTCTCAATATTTCATTGTATCACAGACCACATATTGCAGAAAAGCAACAAATGCCACTTGTGGGTGATGCCACTGTGAATGATTTTTTTTTACTTCTTTATAATATTCTATATAATATTTCAAAAATGTTTTGAAATGTCACCAGAACATGAACCCTCTTTTATCCCACATTTCATCCTCTCTCCCAAAGAATTTCTGGATGAAACGAGTCCCTAATACTGCCAAATCTCAAGACAGATACTAGCTTCTCATTATTCTGAGTAAAATTACGAAGTGCATATTCTTCCTGGAGAACCACTGTGCAACTAAGGCCATCCCAGATTCAAGAAATCCTTTTTCTGGGCTGGCCGAGTGGCGTGATGGTTAAGAGCTGGCTTGGGACGCCAGAGGGCCCCGGTTCGGATCCCACATGTGAGGGCCAGTGACACTGCCCTCTACAGCTAAGATGCTGAACAACAGCTCAACCTGGAGCTGGGCTGCCATGAGTTGCCTGCGACGGCGGAGGCTGCAGCCCCTGTAGCAGTGGGTTGCCATTGGCTACCGTGTGTAGCCAGCAGCCAGCGTGAGCAGCCAGCAGCTGCAGTGAGCGGCCATCCAGAAGCCAGCGACTGATCTGCCTCGCCCGGGAAGAGTGCAATGATGGTGCCAACTTGGGCCAGTGAAGCAATGTCCTCCACAACTAGACTGAAGAACAAAACGACAGCAACTTGTCTGTTCCCCTTTCCCCAATTCCCCAGCACTGTTCCCATCCCCCCAATTCCCCAATAAAAATCTTTAAAAAAAAAAGAAATCCTTTTTCTAAGGGTGTGTAGAGACTGGGTTATAGTTCTGCCCATAGTCCAAGGCCTGGCTATCCAGACTTGACTGGAAAGTCTCGTAGTGTTTTTCTGGGTAGAAGGTGAATTACTTCCCTCTCAACTAGGATGGTTTGGAGATTCATGGGAAGTGTCTGGCTGGGAAAGACTGCCCTTGGGATGACCATGAACTCCCTGAATCCTTGCTCAAACCCTTATGTTGGCTTCAGATACTTTATTAAAATGGGACCAGAATTCACAGTGTCCTAAAAATCACTGCAAAGTGAGGCCAAACTAAAGCAAGTTGGGAACCCAAAAGAACCATCAATAGAAAGGTCACTGGAACTTCTAGCAACTCCTAACGGTTCAATTGGCCCCCATTTGCTGGTTCACAGGCCCTCATGAGAAGTCTTTAAGAATTAACATGTTTTTAAAGAGATTGGGAAGTTAAGATAAAATGTAAATAAGAGAAGCCAATGCAGAAGGTGAGGAGAGCTAGGAATTAAAATTGATTTTTTTTTTTGTCTCCCATCATGAATTCAGAATTGGGAGCTACCGTTTAATTAATTTCAAAAATAATTTAGGTATTAGAGTTTTGAGGGAGATACTGTTTCTTTTCTTACTTTATTATGGAGTTCAATTCAAGTTCTGTTAAATCTATAAAAATCAATAAGAAGTATATATATTATGTGACAGTTCCATCTAAAGTATCTTGTATAGAATATAGGGCAGATACAATGGAGCGGCCAAGCACATGTAATTTACCCCACAAATCTAAAGCACTCCCACATTGATTTTTTTGCAGTTTTATGTCCCCCAGTCACTGAACAGAGAAGAAATGGCTTACTTTCATAGCGTGGTAATACTTACAGTTACAAAACGGTTCATATTAGTGCCCTCTAATTCAGGACTGTCTTTTTGTTACCTTTCTTGATGGGCTTTTTTTTAGGTCATTTAAAAAATACTTGTCTTCTTTAAAATGTTATGACAAGAAAATAAAATGGTTTTTAAAATGTTCTGATTTGTTGATTAATTTTGCCCCTAAAATTATATTATACTAGTGTTGTTTTTAATGTTTTAACTATTTCCAAATGCAATTATCTTGAAATGACTATGAATAGAAAATTGTATATAGCTGAAAAAGATAGGCTTTCATAATGTATTAAAGCACCTAATTTAGTAACTAGAATAAATGGGACACACAGAAACCATTTTTGAGACTGTAATTATAAGTTAAGTCACCATTAAAATGACATGCATATATATTTCCAGTTTAAAATAATTAAAGCTTTCCCCCCCTAAATGCTTTCACTCACAAGAGGAGACAGTTGTGAACTTACGAGTTCATACACACACTAAAACATCCCAGGGTTTACCTACCCAAAATAACAAAAGGGGATCTGTCTGTATTGTTTGGAGCAGTGTAAACGAGTGATATTTGATCCTATGCACCCCACCATATTTACCAATTGCACATTTGCTTGCATTTTAAAACCATAGTAGTCAACTGTGAAATACGGTCAGATTAATATTTGAAAATCTGAATAATAGTAGAGCGATGATACTTAAACATAACCAAGCCTAAGGGATGTTGTATGTCCCTAGTTGTAGCTGCCTTCCTCCCATTTTATTTACTCATAAGTATCATTAATACCAAAGATATATAACCTTTGGTGCCAATATGTCACTTTCTCTCTTCAAGTCTTTAGTAGTTGCATGCTTATCTATTTCAGTCAAATGTATTTCTTATCAAAAAAAGAGTAAGAGACCTGACAATACAGTGTTATCGAATTTTTTCAGCTGAGACCCACATGTCATTCAGCATTCAGACATGCTTGCACTTGATTGATGGATGGGTTTGTGACAAATAAAACTAGGATCAACAGCTTTGCACCTTTTCCCCCATCAGAGACCAGAGTAAAGCATAACTCTATAACAATAGTGGGATTAGGGATGCATTAGCTCTCCATCGACCAAAACCATCCATTCCCATCAATACTTTGCACGTAATAACCTGAAGCTATGATAAGGAAACAAAAGAAGGAGAAAAGGGACAGGAGAAAACAAATCAATAAAAGAAGGGAATGTCTGAAAGATGCACTGCCCAAATGAAGATTTTTCTCTCTGCATTGCTGGGCTAATATCCTTGCATGTGAAAACAATACCTTGCCCCAAGTCCTGATGGGGGAAGAAGATTGGCACATTATTTAAACACAGGCTTGCACACACAGATTGATATTTAGAGTAGGTTTGTTTTTTGCAGGGCAAAAGAAGTGTTATAGCATTTGCTGTTAACATGCATCCCTAAAACTGCTCTAAAAGAAAAAGGGTGTTTTCACCTGAGTGACTCAGACTCCTTGGGGTCGATTCTGGGATAATTAGAACACTCGCCTGTGTAGACATGGTTTTAATGTCCAAATACTTAGCACAATCACAAACATTACTTTAAATATGGGTTAGGATGAAGAATGTTAATTGACCAGTTTACTAAGATTCACACGAAACATATTTCTCTCTCTTGTCAGACAGACTAATGCCCCTTTTATGAAAACTAATACCTGTCCTAGAAGAGTCTTACTTTTCTAGGTAGACTTTTTTCTTAAAATCTTTCCATATAAAAATTTGGTTTCAATTCATAGAATATTTTGATGATAATTTCATCATTTTCCCCACAAACAATGGACCGTTAGGCTTATTTATTCAGGTTTTTTGTTCCTTTTCTTTAGAGAGCTTTTGATTTTTGTAATACCTATGATATTTGTCCTAATTTACAATTTATTCTAATTGGCCATTGAATGGGCCAGTGTGGTTTTCTCCTGTGAGGATGAACATTAGTGATATTTGTTCTCCTCTGAAGAAGAGGTGTGAAGGGAGGAAAAGCCTAAGTTCTAATTGTGGAGGCGCCGATCTTAGGAAAGGCACTTCATCATTTTGCTTCAGTTTTCACACTTAGAATAAGAAGGGAATTATATTGTCTAATTCATCATTATCATCATCATCACCATCATTATTAATATTATCATTATTCTGCATTGACATGCTGTAGTGCTTCATTTCTTAGTTAAAGTTTACAAAGTATTGAGAAGAAAAAAGCCATTAATTCTACCTGTTTTTTCTAGTTCTGTGGGAAGGCCCTTCCCTTTATTATAGTAAAAGTAGAAGGAAGAGAAACTGCCAGAGAACCAAACAAATGTGCGTGAGATTCTTAGGATAGGATAGTTGCTTCTAAACTACAGATCAGGGAATCTAAGAGATTAGAAAAGAATTTCTAGATGTAAAAAAAAATTTAGGGATGCTCTACTGTTTTATTTGTAGAGTAAATTCTAGTTCTATTCCTTGAGTTCAAATCTTATTTCAGAAAATACAAAGTCAATTATATGTGGTTATGAAATCCACTGTATGGGTAAAGGCAGATTTTAGCTTGTATTATTGAAG
Organism: Hipposideros armiger; assembly: GCF_001890085.2. Lineage (NCBI taxonomy): Eukaryota > Metazoa > Chordata > Mammalia > Chiroptera > Hipposideridae > Hipposideros > Hipposideros armiger. The sequence goes on along the minus strand of NW_017731364.1, from coordinate 107,745 downwards.
GCCATAGGTATAATAGTCAGGAAATATGGTGGTATTTCTATAATTATAAAGAGAACAATTGCATTTTAGTTATGATTTTAGTAGTTTTATTTGGGCCTAAAAGGGTTAAAATTATTAAAGCCACATATATCTGACATTTCAGGTCATATAGTGTTTTATATATATATATATATATATATATATATATATATATGTCATCACAGCTGACACTTTCTGTGAAAAATTTCTGTCTGAACTGAAAACCTTTTAGGTAACAAACCTGATTAAAGGAATATGGTCCACTTTTTTGGCCCCCAAATTTGACCTATTTTATAATTGGTACAATCCAGTGGGTATTTTGTTTCAGATCCTTAAATACAAGGCCAATCTTGGGGCATTCCAAGTAAGTGATTTCATGGGGGCACCTCTGCTGAAGATAAATGAGCCCCAACATCCAATACTGGTACCTGTGAGTGGGTTCATTTCATCCTCATTAAGACCACTCACTACTTGCACATCTGTTCCCTTAAAATGTAAAGCAGACGCTGGCCTCTGACTCTGACCACCTTTACAACCATGTGGATGAAGAGTTCCAGGATTTACCAGAGGCCTAGTGTTTTAATATAAAAGGATGTTAATAAGCCCAGTCTATGTTTTCATATAAGTGGGAGCATGGCCTCTGCTACTATTGCAAAATCTATAGTATGTGCCTGATTGACACTTTTTCTTTACTGCACAGTCAACTTTCAAGCTTTCTATGAAAGCTTTTTTAAGCACTTATGTCTACGACCCTATACAGAACTCTCTAATTTGGTTCCATTTAAGGTTCCATAAGTAAAGATGCAAGATTCACATATATATATGTGTATATATGGACCCAAGCAGGTCAAAGCGGTACCCCCTCCATGGCATATATATATGTAAATCTTTGGATGACGTTTGGATATATGTTACTATATTATCGACTTTCTTTGTATATATCTTCCAAGACTGAGTAATGGAGGCAATGTTTGTGTCTTATCCAGAAGTCACTGTATACAACCTAATATAGTGCCCTATAGGCACTCTAGAAATATTAATTATATGAAAAAGAATATATAGTGTATATTCATGAGGATAAATATATATACATTTCCAAGTGGATTAAAAATCATAATTGTTTAATGTTTTAGACACATTCATACTAAAATCAAAGCATACAGCATAACGTTAAATGAAAAGTCTATTTCTCTGTCATTCTAGAATGTAGGAACGGCCCAAAGAGAAAGGGTAAGATGATAATTAGAGTGACCATTATAAAATTTGTATCATTTTGCTTAATTTAAACTATGTGTACTAACCCAGGTTATATCTGAATGTAAGCATAAGATATATTAAGACTAAATGTAAAACATTGTGACTGGAATACAAATTATAAAGTAGGTATTCCCAAGACTTGCAAAGTTTTTCTTCTCTTTTTTGCCAAGTGCCAAATCTCCTCCCGTTTCCTTTCATATTTAGAAAGGATCAGAGATACTCTAAGACTGGGATCTGTAAACTTCTGCCCACAGGACTGACACTTTTTTTTAAAAAATACAGCTTTATTGTAACACAGCCACACCCATTTGCTTATGTGTTTTCTGACTGCTTTTGCACTATAAGGACTGAGTTCAGTAGATGGGACAGACATTGTATGTTACAGGTTGAATTGTGTCCTTTCCCCCATCCTCATCCATATGTTGAAGTCCTGACTTCTAGTATCTCAGAATGTGAGCTTATTTGGAGAATAGGGTCATTGCACATGTAATTAGGTAAGTCAGGATGAAGTTATATTAGAGTAGGGTGGGCCCCTGATCCGATATGACTGGTGTCCTTATAAAAAAGGGACATTTGGACACAGACATGCACACAGGGAGAACGCCGTGTGAAGATGAAAGCAGAGATCAGGTGATGCAGCCAAGGAATGCCAGAGACTTCCAGCAAACCAGCAGAAGCTAGGAGAGAGGCCTAGGGCAAATCCTTGAAGCTCTCAGAAGCAACAAACCCTGCTGGCACCTTGATATCAGACTTCTCGCCTCTAGAGCAGAGACAATAAATTTCTGTTGTTTAAGCCACCCAGTTTGTGGCCCTTTGTTATAGCTGCTTTAGCAAACTAATACACCATATAACCCACAAAGCCTATAACACTTACTAATTGCTATTAACAGAAAAAAGTTTGCCAGCTCTTGCTGTAAGGTTCTGGTTTAATCTTCATTGATTTTGATTGTGGATATGTTTAAACACACACACACACACACACACACACACACACACACACACACACGTCTCTGCATATCTCTGCATATCCTGAGTCTCTATGGGGAAGTATTCATAGAAGATAGTGAAAAAATTAACTAAAAATTAACTTAGCTTGAATCTGTGAAATCACAAGGTCAAAAATGGTCATTTGACTGGATTTAGACTTTTCCAATCTGAATGCAGTTCAATCTAGCTGTTTGCTAAGGTCCAACTTCGGTCTTAGAGAAACCCTGCCTGGTAGTTTGAAGTTTCATAACAATCAAAAATCTTTTTATGAGAAATGTCAATGACTTATGTGTCAGTGAAACACACACATGTGGTATGCATTTCCCTTGAAATGTGCATGAAGTTAAAATGCAATGACTGGGTCCCTGGCAAAGGTTACAGGTTGCCAAATTTGTTGCCAAAGAGGGTGCTTGTCTTTGCTGATCCCGTCCCTATTTGGAAAGTAGATGGAGCCATTTTGCCTACCTCTAAAAACATCTCAATCCTTTAGTTTGCAATTAATGAGCAGAAAGGAGACACCGATTTTGGATTTTAAGGTGACAAATCATCGAATACTCAAGGATTAAACCACTTTATGTAATGTATAAGATAGAATATCTGTGCCTTTTCCCCCTGAAGCCTACTTATTGTCAAACACTTTCTTGACCATGACCCATGACAAAAATGGAGGCTGGGTAAAAGGAAAGATCCCTGGAGCATTTTCTAATCCTAGAGAAAGAGCCCATTTGGCATTTGGGATCTAGCTGTTTGCAAGAACCTTGATCCTCAAAGTGAGGTCAGCAGACCAGCAGCATCAGCATCTCAGGGAAGCCTGTTAGAAACGCAGTCTCTCCAGCTGCACCTTGGACATCATAAATATGAACCGCACTTTAACGAGATCTCCAGGTGATTCCTAAGCACATTAAAACTGGAGAAGCACTGGTCTTTGTTTCACACCTGTTGAGACAAGGACTAATGAGACAAATTTCAGCCGCTCTGTGGTAGCTCTTCTCCATCCCACCGCATGGTGGCACTGGTTGGAGCGCGACCCTTCTCTCCTTCAGCCCCTTTCCCTCATTCCTGAGGTTCTTGCTAGAGAACTGGGCTCTTTCTTACCCTATGTCAGTCCCTTTTCTAAGTGATTTACGTATATTAAATTATTTAATGGTTGAAACAAACTTATGAGGTAGCACTATTGACCTCTGACTATGACAGATGAGAAAACTGAGGAACACAGGAGTAACTTGCCCAAAGTTAGACAACTTGTAAATGAAGAAGCCTAGGTTCAAACAAAGGCACTCCGGCTCCAGAGCTCAGACTCTTAACCATTACCCACAATACTGCACTGTCGCTGAGTATCATGTGGACTATGAAATCCCTGTTCTAAGTAGCATCCATGAAAATCGATGGTAAGGAAGACACCATTTCATAGAAATGACAAAAAAGTCCCAGACATATTGAAAGGATGAGAGGCATGAATTATTTCTCATACTTGTCTAAACCAGTGGGTAGAATCCTCACGTGTTAGAAATAGAGGCAGAGACTGGAATTTACAGAGTTTATGCTGCTCACAATTCCAAGTAAATGTATTTTGAGAGATTAGAAAAACCTAGTTTTGTATTCATTTCAGTTCTGCTGCTGCATATGTAGTTTTAACTGTTCCTGAAAAATACCAAGCCCCATTTCTGGCTGCATTTGTATACCCTGAGGGCACTTTATGGCACGATACTCAGGGTTCATTTTAGGAGGTTTTTTTTTAAAAGATTTTATTGGGGAATTGGGGGGAGGGGAACAGCATTGGGGAATCAGGGAAGGGGAACAGACAGGTAGACAAATTGCTATTTTTGTTCTTCAGTCTAGTTGTGGAGGACTTCGCTTCACTGGCCCATGTTGGTATGATCATTGTGCTCTTCCCAGATGAGGCAGATCGGTCTCCGGTCATTGGTCGGTCGCTCACACCGGCTGCCGGTCGCTCACGCTGGCTGCCAGCCACTCACATAGCTCACGGCAGCCCACTGCAGCAGGGGCTGCAGCCTACGCCATCCCCAGCAACTCACAGCAGCCCAGCTCCAGGTCCAGCTGTTGTTCATCATCTTAGCTGTAGAGGACCAGCATCACTGGTTCTCAATGTGGGATCCGAACCGCAGCCCTGCTGCTCAGAGCTGGTGCTCCCAAGCAAGCTCTTAACCAGCTGAGCCACTCGGCTGGCCCCAGGAGGTTTTTCTATGGGACAAGTTCCTACCATACTCTAGTCCTGCATGACTACAGGACTAAAAACTTCTTTTGGACGATTTTTTTTTCTGTATACAGGCTGTCAGATTACAAAATCAAAGAGCTGTGGCTTTGGTTTGATTAGCTTTCTCCATCTAAATTGCTGCCCCACTCAGTAAATCATTCTATCCTCCATGTGCCCCAACAAAAGGAAATGATCTCACATATGTGTTAATAGAAACCCATCCATACACTCATTGCCTCTTTCAGTGAAATCAATTTCAAATATTAGCAAGCAGATAGGAGTACATTTGTGTGTTTTAGTTACGCTGTTGTGCTCATGTGGGAAGTGGGGTAAGGAGGGATTGCTTGAGGAGGTAAATGGATCCTGCTCTTCTGAGGACGATAAACTTTCTATCTGTTCTCTGAGATCTTCTGGTCCTCAGCACAATCTGGCACTACCGGGAGATGTAAAGTGCTGGTGTGGTACGAAGAACGCTACACCAGAACTTTGAAGACCTGATCCTAACTGTGTCACTTATTAGCTATGTAAGCCTGGGTGCGTTACTCTACCTGTACTGGGAACTGAGGTTAATGAGTCTTACCTAAGGATTCTTGGGAGAATTAAATGAGGTCACTTGTGTGAAAGCCCCAACAAGATGCTTGCTACATTGTGAGTACTCACTATGTGTTCATTTTTTCTCTTTCTTGCAGCCGTTATCTTGGGATTTGGGGTTTAACTTTAAGCACAAGTTCATGCAACTAGTTCTCCCCTCTGTCCTCCACCCCTTTAATTCAACCCCTCAAAATCCTCCCCTCCAAGACTCCTGGAGAACCGAGAGCCCATTCTCAGCGTCCTGCCCTGGCTTGGTTTCCCCGTATCTCAGCCTCTACAGTATGATGCTCATTCTGATCAGTCCCATAGCCAAGAATCTTGACTGCCTTGAGTCCTGCAGCCCTGACAAGCTGGGCAGGTGCTCAGGGATCAGCAGAGAGTAGACCGGTGTGGACTAGAGAACTCAGGTGCTCTAGTCCTAGGTATGTGTGTGCTTTAGGGAGAAACGACTGATTATTAGTAATAAAACATAACAATTTTATTAAGTACTTACTATATGCTAAGTGCTTTCCATTCCTTTCCTCACTTCACACAGAAGCTCGGTGAGATAGGTATTATTATTATTGCCACTTTGCAAATGAGGGAATTGAGGCTCTGAGAAGTTAAGTAACTTGCTCAAAGTTATACTTGCCAGTAAGGAACTATGTCAGAGAAAATGCTATGTATTCATCACACTGTTTTCTCTACCAGGGCAAGGAGGAAGATGATATTTCTGTCTCTCTTACAATTTGGTTAAGGCCATATGATTGTGCTTTAGCTAATGGAACCGGATGGAGTCAGTTCCAATACTAACCCCTAAAAGTCCCTCCAGGTCCTGCTCTCCCTACCAGGATGACCTTAGGAGGCATACATGAAATGGCAGAGCTACAGAATAAAAGAGGGCTATCCAGCCTATAGTAGACTGATGACATGAGCAAGAACAAATATTATCGGAGATTTGCGTGTTAGTTGAGTGACAGACTGGGTTTTGGAGCCACATTGTTGGCACACCAACATTTCAACATATTGTGCTATAGGTCTTTTGCTATTGACATTGATGGCAGATATTAGACAGTGAACAAAATGTGAAAAAGAGAGAAGAGAAAAGCTAAAAATGTGCTTTGGTTATGAAAAAAATAATACTGATTACAACTATTCAAGTAAATTGCCACATAATTACCACTCAAAAAATAGTGATTAATGATTGGTAAGCTTTATTTCATTTCAGAGTTGATTACTTATATTTAAAAGGTATGATCAATAAGTTAAAAGCCACAACAACCTCAATGCTTAGAGATACATGCTTGATGGCCATAGTTGTTCTAGGCAAAATAGTCATGTTCACAACTTAAAAAAAAATTAGGCTAATGTGGGTTATAAGTGAACAAATGTTAGAAAGAGGCCATTCTAAAATTTCTAGTTATAATGACCCTTTCTTGGGGGATACACACTGACTTACAGTATACTGAATTTTAAGCCATAACAAGATAACATACAGACACTCCAGAGGCTGTTGGAAGAACCGCAGACTTATCTGATACTTTGTATTTTTGTCACATTTATTTATTGCTAGATAGGCTAATTGTATCAGCTAGGTCACATGATCACACATATCTCAAAGATACTGTTTGTAGGTTATATATTTGATATGGTACAAGCCTCTAACAGAATTTCAACAATCGCTTGCTTGAAAAGTAAATTAATGGTAATATTCCCTTTCAGTATTAGAAAACTCAGGTCTTTCTTAAGGAACTTAAATACAACAAGGGTGTATTTTCAATAATAATAATAGCAGCCTTATAAAGCAACTACTATGGACATTGCTCATTTAACTTTCATAGCCCCAGGAGGAAGTGGAGGCCACAGAGAGGCTAAATAACTCGTCTAAGGTTCCACAACTTATAAGGGGAGGAGCCAACACTCAAACCCAGCCAATCCGGCTCTTTAACCACTCCATACAGGCTGCTACCTCTCCACCACGCTCCTATAGTGCTGGGATGCACCAGGCACCGTTGATGCATGCTCACTACTTATTCCTCTTTCTATTCACAGACAACTTAATCTGACAAATCAGTGTGGACTTTCACAAACCTTCACTTTGACCATATTTCAGATTTAAACCCTTAGGGTCAATATCTTGGTGCCAGAGAAAGTAGAGGAAATTTGATGACCAATTCAACAGACAGACTGTTCCAACAACAAGGATTTTGCAAGGAAACTAACTTCTAGTTTCAGCAAACATAAATTATGACCAAAAAGACAGGAAAATGCCAGCGTCTACAAAAATCATCCTATACAACCTTCATGGGTGCTATTTACCAAGAGTCTTCGATGGGCCAAGCTCTAGAGCACAGGTTTCACATCATTATTTTATTTATATCTCAAAACAATGCTATAAAGTATATACTAATTATTTAATTGACTATCCAACGTCATAGTTTGTAAACTACACAATTAATTTATGTACCAGTAAGAAAGAAAGAAAAATGTTGCTATTTAAACCAAGACACACCATCAGTTATAAGATGCATCCTGATGTTAGAGATGTTAAAATGTGAAACAATGTGCATCTCACCTCTGACATAATAGTTATAATCCCCACACTACAGATGACGAAACAGATTTCAGGAGGTAAAGTTGTTGAGTGTCATGTAGTTAGCAAGTGTTAAACCCAGGGCTCATGTTCAGGTTAGTCTGACTTGAAGCCTGTGTTTATAACCATTTATTTGATAGAGCATGTCTCAATTTGTGCTTATGCTGCATGAAATAAAACTAAATATCTCTTTGCTGTTATTGTTGTTAAATTGATCATCAGTATGTTGCAGACTGGTAGTTTAAATCTCAAGGTGACTTTTCAAGATTTGCTCGCCCAATAAGGTGCTTTACATTGGCCAAATAGGCCATGAAAAGAATCCAATCTCAAGTTCGTTTACAGCTATGTAGACAGCTTCAACATTACAGCTTTCAAGCTGACAACATCCTGGTATCATCCCTTAGTCTAGCTTATAATGAAAAGGAATACAGTAATACCTTGGTTTGCAAGCATAATTTGTTCTGGAAACAAACTACTCATATTGCAAGACATCGCTTGTTTACCACGTTAAAATGTATTAGAAATGTTTGCTCGTCTTGTGGAACACTCACAAACCACATTACTCGCAATCCAAGGTTTTGCTGTAATTTTTTTCATAAAAAGTAAAATCCTTGTTTCTGAAGACATTGCCTGGCACAAATAAAATGCAATTTCTCTACTTTTAATAATTCAAGATGTTTCATAACTATATCATGGTTTGAGAGTTGAGAATAGCAAACAAGACCACATAAAACTTAAAGATGCACAGAGCAATTTCATAAAACTATTTTTAGCAATAAAGACCCACAAGACAGAAAAACAGAAAATGCATACATACTTGACTCAGAGTCCCAGTTGGTTTTTTCTTTTCTTCTAGGAGGCAACAGCAGCTTTAAACGCTGCCTTCCTCCTATGTAGGACTATACATGCATAACACACAACTTCAGTCCCTGTTCTAAAAGCACTATGAGCCATTGTTCTATGACTGTCTCTTGAGGCTACGGGAAAATGTTATTGGTAGTCTGAAAGAATAAGTTGTAACATAGGCATTTAATTTTCTTTCCACATACTCCCTGATTAAAACAAGGTTTGCCCTATTTTCTACTTTTCTTTTGAAATCCCTCTACCCACAACAAAACAATGTACTGACTATAGCTGTGACTTTGGCTTTGACAGCCCTAAGTTTAGATGCAACTTGGGTCCCTCTCTCGTACTGTGTCCAGGCAGAGGCAACTTTGGTTACACTGACAACATTTAACTTCTAGTTATAAAAAAAAAAAAATTAGTTTGCCCCACTCCCTCCAAAGGTTAAACTGAATAATGATACAATTTATTGATTTATGTATTTTTAAAATTAGTTGATAATATTGGGTTGTCGGAAAAGTCATGATGCATTTTTGCAACGATAAACATAGAAAAAATACATCATGACTTTTCTGACAAACCAATAATTAAAAGAGAAATGGATTGCTCCTTAGCAATTACTGAAATAAACAAAACATTTAAATCCACAAGGGCACTGAACAGGCAAGTGAAATTTATAAATTCAACCTACAAAAGTGGAGATTTAGGGCACTGAAAGTTATTGCTGTCACCCCGGATAGTATTATTATTGTCTCTGGGCTATAGAAATAATATGCTTTTTATTTTAAAAAAATCCGAAAAATCCAAACATAAAGCAGAAAGTAAAAAATCCCAAATACTACTTCTGAGATTGTCACAGTTTGGAAAAGTTAGGAAAATTGCGAGAGTGGCGGTTTGGATTTAAACCCAATGTAAACTATAAGCCACATGTTTTTTTTGTTTATTTTTTTAAACCATACTATGTTACTTTTTCATTAGCACTTTATACTCATTGAAGCTAGATCAACAAGTGTAGTTTGATTTGAAGAGGGGCAAATATGGAATATTCTAAGACAACACTGAGATAAACATAGCCAGAAAAGAAAATGTTAAAATGTTCACACAGATCGGAAACCTGGGCTTGGGCCCAGATGTTCACACACTAGAATGAATGTCTGAGTTGTGCTGGGATTACATGGTCAGTTCTAATCTATTCAATTTCACTGACATGATCTCTTACTACATGCTAGATACTGTGTGAGCTATTTTATATACTATATACTATATTTCTTCCCAGTAATTCTGCAAGTTGGGTATTATTTGGAACCTACTTTTAAAGATGAGAAAACTGGAGCTCAGACAGGTTTAGGAGGTTTGTCCCAGCAAATGGTGGTGCTGAAGGACATACCCTAGTCTGGGTACCCCTAGGCCATGTTCTTACCACTGTGATATCTGAGTGACACCCAATCCCCATCCTCATGGAGATGAGATACTTACAGAAAAAACCAGAACATACGATAAAATAGAAAAGAAAGAATTCAAAGATATAAACAGAGTGTTATAGAACTCAGATGCTAGAGAGACATATCTAGGAGTTGGGAGTGGCAGGGGATGGAGATCAGGAGAAATGCTTCCAGTAAGAGCCTGGATGGAAGAAGAAACTTGAAGGTTAGAGCTCTATAGAGATGATGAGGATGGGCCGGGACAAAGGCGAATCAAGAAGTTGATAAGTTAGCTACATGTAAGGCCTGAGCAGGAAGCAGGGAGAGATCAAGTTAGAAAGCTGCCTTTGGCTCTAACACTGAAGGTTTGAGGTTCAAGGGGAGGAGTTTGTGTATCATTCCCCAGGCAGGGAGGCTCACGGGAAAGTTTCTGAGTGGAGGGAGAGTTTAGGAAGAGTAGCCAGGCAGTAGTGGAGAGGAAGCAGGCCAATTCACTAGAAGTCAATTCCCTTGGCTTTCAGTGAGTAAGAAACGTAACATTTAAGGATGAAGAAACTGAGGCTCATGGGGTCTAAGTAGCTTGCCCAAGGTCAGTTAGTAAACAGAAGAGCCAGGACCTGAATCAAACGTCTACAACCCCAAAGCCTCACTCTGTCTACTGTATCTCACAACTCCAAGTGAGGCCTATGGACTGGCAGCTACCCCCACCCTGCTCATAACCTGAGCGTGCATTAAAAATTAGGACTTAAATTAGAATCTGCATTTCACAGGATGGTATATGCACATGAAAGTACTAGGCCACATTTTCTTTCTTATAATGACCTATCCAGACGTTTGGAATACATTAGGTAGTTTCTTCACACAAAAGGTAAGAGTCAACTAAGAAAAGGGATCCTTCTGGATTCTGTCCTCACAGGCAAACAAGTCAAGAATTTAAACATTGAGGGGGCCGGCTGAGTGGTGCGTTGGTTAAGAGCTGGCTTGGGACGCCAGCTCTGAGCCGCAGGACCCCAGTTCAGATCCCACATGAGGGCCAGTGACACTGCCCTCTACAGCTAAGATGCTGAACAACATCTGCCTCACCCAGGAAGAGTGCAATGATGATACCAACATGGGCCAGTGAAGCGACGTCCTCCACAACTAGACTGAAGAACAAAAGGACAGCAACTTATCTGTTCCCGTTCCCCAATTCCCCAATGCTGTTCCCCTCCCCCAATTCTCCAATAAAATCTTTAAAAAAATTAAAAATTGAAATTGTAACTAGCTTTGTGACCTTAGGCAAGTCACTTAAGCTCTCTGAATTTCAGTTTTCTCATCTGGATAATACTTAGCCTGTAAGGATCAAATGAGATGGTATCTGTGAAGTGGTTGTACACTGGGAAATCATTATAAACATATGCAGTACTATTATTAGGAGACATAGCTATAAAATACCTTATTTCAAAAAACAAAGAAAAAGAAAAAAGGAAGGAAGGAAAGAAAGGAGGAAGGAAGGGGGAGGGCAGGGGGAAGGGAGGAGGAGAAGAAGGAAGGAAGAAGGGAGGGAGGAAAGAAGGGAAAGAAAGAATAAACAGAAAGACAAGGACAATATACAAAAGTCAGCTGAAGTAAAACCAGCTTCATTGAAGCAGGGGCATAAAGAACTGATGGGTAAAAGCTCTAAAGAGTAAAGCAGTCCAGTAAATCTAATTTCTATTTCACATAGGTGTTTCTGAAAATACAGAGACAGCACTGCACATGGAATTGGGAAGAGTAACGGGCTTGTGTGGTCTTGGCCCAAAGTAACAAACTTGAGGTGGGTAAGGCCTTAAAAAAAATCATATATAATTAAATGAATGAAAAACAGCTCATCCTAGGAAAAATTAGTATAGATTTTCAATCTTGGAGCAGAGAAGCTTACATAATGAGTTAATAATGAAACATTTGTTAGCAATTTATTGCAGTTACCACAGAAAATTAAGATACATTAACTGATTTCAAGTATGAAATTCTTTAGTTAACCTAGACAGTGAGGGAGGTTAGACACTGAACACATTAAAAAGAGATAATAGACTTCTTATCCTTAATTCTTTTGAAATATATTTACTGAGGGCCTACTATTTGTAAGACATTGCACTAAATGCTGGGGCTGCAAAGTATATAAAATACTGTTACTTCCTCAATTAGGTAATAATTCAGCAGAGGAAAAGATACAAGTTATTATAATGCAGGATATAAACTGAAAATTTCCTGAAAATAGTTCTAAATAAGAGAGTATGAAGAAAAAAAAAAAGAGGGTATGGAAAGAAGTATTAAGAAAAGCTTCCTGAGTAAGGTACACTACACATTTTAAACTTTTTTCCTTTGTTCTTCCAAGAATCAAGGACCTGGACTAATCATCTGCTGAGAGTCTTTCTCATTTTGTAATGTTGTGATTGTCATTATTATGCTATAAAATAATTGGTTAAATTTTAATATATTTGGGACTGAGGAAAAACTAAAAAGTTAGGTAGCAGTAAGCACGACATTATTTTGGTGTCACTTAACTAGGGGGACCCACATCCACACGGTATTTAAAAAAAGAAAGAAAGAAAGAAAGAAAGAAAGAAAAAATATAACCCATATTAGTTTTAACTCAAACAACCAGTCAACTTATTGAGACATTAGTGTCAGTTGACTCTGTTGATTGGTTGGTCCCATGCTGATACGGATGTACAGAAAACTGATCGATCCCTGGCCCCCTTCCCTCCTAAACCCTGTTAAATTAACAAAATATTTCTGAGGCAGGGAAGGGGAAGTAATGGATATACTTCCCCTGTGCAGGTATGTACTGTGCAGGTAGTTTACATGGATGAAGCAGTTAAATATTTTTACATCGGTCACCAGGAAAAATCTGGAAAAAATTGCCTTTCCACATGTTGTAAGGCTTTGGCACATTCAAGAAAAATCAAGCAGAACATATTTTAAAGGGAGCTAGTATATGAGATCTGCTAATCAATGATCTCATTTCAAGAATTAAAAATGTAAAAGCTTCGAAAAAAAAGAGAATAATGAAAACCAGAAAATAAGTCAAATTTCTTCTGTATTTGTAATTGTTCTAACGCTAAGCAGTACTCCTTGAGATTATTTGAGAAGAATTTTGTAATGTTAGACATCCTAAAGATATTTGGATGGGGAAAAAAAACCTTAAAATTTATTAATAGATAGCCAATAATTTTTAAATGCAGTTTCAAACATCTGATATATAAACTGAAATTTTTTGTGGAAAGGTGTCAATAAATGCATCAGCTCTGGGCTTGCTGAACTTGTGAAGGACATGTGCCTGTAATTGGCCTTTCTCATTTCTGTCTTGTTAACAAGTATATAAATAAGAGAAGGCTTCAGTAATTGGCTCAGAGTTACTAATGAATTAATTAACTTCAGTCTATTTTACCTAACCTTTAATAATAAGAGTCTTTTTTTTTTTTTGGTCTAGCAATAGGTCTGACAGACTGAAAAAACAGACATGCAGCAAAGCTCTTGAAAATTAATGAGAAACGAGGAAAGAATCAATGTACATTCTGCTTGCAGAGAACTGACACAAAAAAGACACAATAAACCATGAACAAACACAGTCAGTTTAAAAAATAGGTTAGAAAAAGTGGGCAAATTCAATTATAGAAGTAATTAGAAGATATAGGGCAAGGCTGCCTTTTGGGACTGTGCCAGAAAACATGAATTAATATGAGTGAATAGAAAGAGCCCGTGTAGTAATTAAGAAGCAATCACCTATGGCAATGAGGACCTGAAAACAGGCTGCAAACTATTAATTCAGTGATCAAAAATATTTTTAGATGATTAATATGGCAAATTTATTTTAAAAGACTAATTTCTGGAAAGATATCAAGACAATAGCCCACTATTTGTTCCTCTGGCATTTATATAGCTAATTAAATTTTATAATTGGCAACAACAGTCATTATTATCTGAAAACAGTAAAAGCAATATTTGCCTCTTTTTTTTTAAAAAACAGCGGTTCAAAAATCGATAAGTTAAATCCAGCTCCTGCTGTCCTCCTGTAAGTGCCTAAGCCTTCACTGTTACATTCTTTCGATGTGTATTTTTCTTACACATTTGTGTTTCTGTAATGTTAAGCGTTTGAATTAATGTACATATTCTCAAAGGTTTTATATGTTCCTATAGCTGGGCAGGGATTCCACACGCTGTTTAATTTCAACACTATCAAATAAAAGCAGTCTAATGTACTATTTGTGCATCAAAGACTTTCTTACTTGGTCAACAGAGGTCTGTTACTTCAGCACACACCATTCCGCCCCCTGGAACACAAAGGCGCAGACGCGTTATGGTGAAGAGTGCTTTACAACACACAGAAGGCTAATGGCTTCTGAAATAGGTGATTATCAGAGCCCCGGAGAGCAAGATGAGGGCCTGGCTGGTAATAAATAACCTCGCAATAGGAATTATTCTATTTCCACAGCTTTAAGGAAATGCACGTTTCATTTGTTGATCAGAAAAGTCTAGAAAATGCTGTCTTCATAGAAATAACGGGGAGCTACTAAAACTAATCAGTATGTCAGCAGGGAGTTACTGAGCACCTACTAAGGGCCTACGGCACACAAGTAAATCCTGAAATGCTAACCTTATATGAATTGTGTGTGTGTGTGTGTGTGTGTGTGTGTGTGTGCGCGCGCGCGCGCGTGCGCGTGCGTGTATATAATTCCCTGTTGGATGTCAATAAACAGAAACCCTTGTATGCCGTGCTTTATTGATACTAGTTTTTAATTACTGATTTGCTCATGGGTCATTGCTATTTTCGAGTTTAAGGTACAAAGTGCTGACCTACAAAACAAGATCGCACAGGAAACTCATTGCAGAAGGCATGGGGGTAAGAGATGTATAGGTATTTGAGAAAACACATTAGAGATTTTGACCAGATATTAAATTAAGCAGATATTAGATCTGTCCATTTCTTTCATTATCTGTATTGCTCTCATTTTCTTAAAACAAACTTGGTGCTTTAGAAAAGAACACAGTCAAGAGAAGATAGCCTTAGCAGAAGTCTCTCATTCTCTGAGTTTGCTTCACGTTGCTAATGATCAAAACTTAGGTACGGCAACAGCAGACACACACTCCTCTAGCTACATGACGATGAGGACAGAGCTCCCCAAGAGGCAGGCAATTGGGAGCTAGTGAAGTGAGGACAGCTTAGAGGTGTGGGGGCTGAGCAGGGCTGCCAGCTGAACAGGACCCACTCACCATGAAATGTTAATGTGTCAATGAAGGGGCAAAGCATGAATGAACCACAAAAAAACTGAAAATGCCTGAGCTGGTTGGAGATGGAATTTGGGCCCTTTGCCAAAGTGAGGTGTTCAAGGGCATACACCCTAATGTCTAGGGGAAAAAGGCTGCCCCCTGATTTTAGAAAGATAAACTATTTTTGAATAAAGGAGACAAGGGATCTTTTCTTCAAAAATAAAACTTCTTTTTCTTCTTTTCTTCTTCCCTTCCATCTAGCCAACATTTTCTGAGTTCCTAGTTTTTGCCAGGTGTTGGGTTAGGAATGGAGAAAGAAGAGAGGGAGAATGGAATATAAAGATAAATGAGACACAACCCCTCTTTGATAATTTTTTTTTTTTTTTTAGCTGAGCCATCCTGCCACCTTTTGGCAGCTCAGCAGCTGCTCAGCTCAGGCCGGAATTCGAACCACTATTGCTCAGAGCTCAAACTCTTGAGCGAGCTCTTAGCCAACTGAGCCACTCGGCCGGCCCCAACACAACCCCTCTTTGAAAGCTTCTTTTTCAGAGGAAGGACAGAGGTAGGCAACTATAATAAAAGGTAGTGAAATGGTGCAGAAGGGGCAAAGTGGTACGCTGTAGTGATAATGCAGAGGAAGGGGACAGTTAGCTGAGGGCTATAGTGGATCAAGAAGGGTTTTCATAGAAGAGGTGGCCATTACGCCTATCTTTGAAGAATAATAGGCAGAGAAGGAAGGAGGAGAATTTCAGTTGGAAGGAACTTTCTTTTACTCTACTATTGTCTCTAACTTCCTGTTTTTCAAATTAAGGTTATTTCAGGAGAGCAAGTAGACAAGATAACCGTGATGTGTGTAGGTGAAGATGGTGTGTGTGTGTATAAGGGGAGGAGTGTGAGGACACAGATTGGGTAGAGTGGGGATTTCTCTAGCATTTATAATATATTCTCCTCATACAGCAAACTTTTGCCTCCTTTGGTTTAGTACTTTTTAAAAGCACACTCTTCCACTTTTTGAATGATATTTGTATCTGTTTGGTTGGAAAATTTGATCTTCCAAAAGCTTTTATTTTTTATGTTTGATGGCTATGTCATTTTGCCAATAAGTCCCTTATTTTAACTTATCACTTGATGATAATTCCTGTGGACTGTACTATATTTATACGTGCATCCAAGTATTCCTTTATTAATATATCTTTTCCCTTTTATCATTAAATAAATATTTAAATACTAGAAAAATATCCTGCTAGGCATAGTTTATTCTTTCCTTGCTTCTATCTTGGAAATTATGCCATTCCTAATGCGAAACATGGACATTATTTAAAATGCATTGGCCAAAAGATCAGATATGCGTATGGTTGTATCTTATTCAGGGCTGAACATCAAAACCAACCTTATTCTTGACTGATGTATTTGTCGGCTGGGACCATGTATACTGGTCTATTTTGTAGTTTCCAAAGGAAGACTACAGAGCAGCCTGGTTAAGGTAAATGCAACAAGCTTATCTATAAGTGGAGAAGCACATGAGACTAGCACAGGTCAAGTTTCCCACCTACAAGACCAGCCTTATTTACTAGATATGCAAAATCTAAGTTTCCACATCTCTCTAGAGGCTAAGAAAGAAAAAGTAACTATCATGCACGGACATTAATTCGTTCAGTGTATTTTTTTAAGTGCTCGGCTAGGGACCAGGGATATAAAAATGATTAAAACATGAGTCTTGCCCTTAAAGAACTTACTCCCTCAAGAAGTCGATGAGCCCGATAAGTAAATCAGTTATTATAACATAGCTGTGATAAGGTATAAAAGTGCAGCATGCTATGAGAGCACAAAGGAAGGATATCTAAATTAGATTGGGCCAGTCGGGTAAGAGGATAAGATGTCAGAGCTGAGTTTTTAGGAACAAGAATTTAATTAGCTGAAGAACCGGGCCAAGGGAAGGTGATCTAAAATATCATGATATATAAAATAGCATTGATGAGCTTGGGAATGCCTTTTTGCAAACTTACAAAGTACTGGCTCCTTAAAAGAAGGGTGGGTGGGGATGGTTAAAGGATCCCTTACACAGACTGGGCTCTCTCTGAAGTTTTCAGTTTCTTGACTCATTGTCTTTTTCCTAAGTCCTTTTCTTTTGCTGAAGGTTTCTGGACAGAGCCATACAGAAAATCTGGTCTGTGGACATTTCAGAATTTGAAAGCTGCTGGCCTAGAGTGTACTGATGGTAAATGTCAAATGGGTGTTCGTGCTAATGACCTAGGCGAGAGCACAGGGAAGCAGTGGTGGCTGAGATCACTGTATACTTGCATGTGCCTCAGGAAGCTGTCTGCATTGATGGAAATTATTTCTTTCTCTATGTCAACATCTTTTTTTGTCTGAACTGAGAGCCTTGAATAGGCTGCTTGTCGTAAAGGCTTCAAAATGTTTTCTATATGAACAACATCAAGGAAAGGAACCAAGACAATTCTCAGGATTAGCTCTAGTGGATCACATGTTAAAGGTGTTCATTAGAAATGTCCACTCTTTTTATGAATTCTCTGCCTGTCTAACTTCTACTCATCCTTCAGGGCTTAGCTGAAATGACTTGTACTTTTCTGAGAAGCTTTGCCTGGCCTTCTGTATAGGGTCATGTCCCTCTGACATAAGATTTTTTAATACACTGCAATTTTCCTTTGCAGCGGTTCAC
This sequence comes from Hipposideros armiger, assembly GCF_001890085.2. NCBI lineage: Eukaryota > Metazoa > Chordata > Mammalia > Chiroptera > Hipposideridae > Hipposideros > Hipposideros armiger. The sequence goes on along the minus strand of NW_017731364.1, from coordinate 89,929 downwards.
ACAAATCTGATTAAATACTGAATTATATAATTAATGCTTTCACATCAGACCCTTTAAGTAGAATGTTAGCTTCATGAGGACAGGCTGGGTCTTATACCATCTCTACAATGCCTAACAACATTCCTGGTTCATAGTAGGTGCTCAATAAATATTTTTAAAATGCTTCATTTAATCTTTATCCCAACTTCAGCACAACTCAAATGCAGCAAATTGAAGTGCAGCAAAGCTGCTGAGAAACCAGACCTGTAGATCTGAGAGCTGACGGGAACTCCCAGAAGTCTCTCAAAACTGACACTGGGTTCCAAGGAAGTTCAAATGAAGGGACTAGGTTATCTTTTCTTATGGCTTTGCCTGGCCTCCCCCATGGCGTTTTGGCTCAAAACTAACCCAGCACCTTCCCCTTCATCTGTGTCAGGGCATCTTTATTGTTGCAACTTGTTTTCCTTAGTCCAGAGCTTCCTTCATTATTGAGTGCCAACTACACTGGTCACTGTGCCAAGCACTTGGGATACAAACATGAAAAGTCATGGATGTGACCTCAGCTGAGCAGAGGGGTGCCACTGCAGTGGCCAGATTGGAGCAGCCTTCATCAGGCCCCAGACAGGCACCGCATGTAATTACATCACCAGAGCACTGCCCTTTTAGCCAAAAGGATTTGATCCCTGTTAAAAATGCATAGCACCCTGGAAATCATAACTCTTTTTAGCTGTTATCAACCACTTTGACCTTCACATGAACGAAGGATCTGAGAACAGGGTTTGGCCCGGAGGGTAGAAGGATAGGGGCAGGCTATTGGGAGCGTGAGAGAGAGAGGGACAGGGAGTCTTCATAAGTTGGGAAAGGGCTAAAAATGAAGAAGCTAGAGCCACAGCACTTAACACATAATCAGCACAAAGCAATGCCTGATGAGTAAATAAAAGATAAACTGCCTTCTTCAAATCGGTTGAGGTCTGGTCCTACCTTGGGCTGTGTTTTGAGGTAGCTAGCCATTTCTGGTTAAGAAAAAGTTTACAAAATAGGAAACAGATGGCTGTTTGGGGTTGATGCCACATCCCGATTTCACTACCACACTCTAGGATTTCATCAGGAGAACATACAAAATGGATTTTTTTCTTTTTCCTTTCTATCACCGTGAATTCAGGATTCCACTTTCAGAAATGTTACAAGAAGGAGTCATACCCTCTTTTCAAAGGTTCCCTGTAAGTCTGAGCTTAGATGCCTATGCATCTATTAGTTAAATATATATATTTAATCAAAGAAACTCCAGTAGACTTAAATTGGTCATGAGAACTAGCGATGATGTTTCAAAAGAGGACAAATACCATACCGGTGTCTGAATACTAAGATTCTTTTCTATGTCTGTGAGTATAATGCTTGCTTATACATACTAGCAAAGAACACAATTAGCATACTAATTTGATTCTCTACTTAAAGAATGGAAGATTCTTTTGACACAGACAGCTGTCCATGAATAGCTGGGTGACCCTTGGTCAGTTTTCCATCTGTCTTAGAGTGAGAAGTCCAGACTTAGGCACACATGAGCTGTACGGCCCAGGGCAGCCTTCTCATGCAGCTGTTTCTGGGTGTCTTGATCTGTAAAATGGAGGCACATCTAACACCTGCCTCATAGGGTTGTAGTAAGGACTAAGTTAGTACCTCACCCACAAAAGACATTCTGAATGATGTTTTAAACTCTGGCCTGAACCTGTCTATTCTCAGGAAGTTTGTAGTAGGCCTGGGACTCTTTTCTTCTACCCGCCTCTAAAAAGAGAAAAGTAGAGAAAGAGTTACTCAATCAATTTTGAGAGCATTCTGCAGCCATAAAGAAGTTGCCACTTCCTTTTTGTCCTTCCTTGGCTCACAGGGATAGAAACCTCCACAGATAGATGCACAGATAGAACAGGAAGTGACTGCTGTCTGGGGATGTATTAGGTCCATCTCCGGGATCATTGCGGCCCTCAGAATATCAGGTCGACAAATCTAACACCAACTATAATTGCATGACCAGAATTTTTTTTTTTTAAGATTTTTATTGGGGAATTGGGGGAAGGGGAACAGACAAGTTGCTGTCCTTTTGTTCTTCAGTCTAGTTGTGGAGGACGTTGCTTCACTGGCCCAAGTTGGCACCATCATTGGGCTCTTCCCGGGCGAGGCAGATCAGTCGCCGGCTTCTGCACAGCCGCTCACGGCTGCTGGCCACTCATGCTGGCTGCTGGCTACACACCGTAGCCCACGGCAACCTACCTGCAGTCGCCGGCAACTCACGGCAGCCCAGCTCCAGGTTGAGCTGTTGTTCAGCATCTTAGCTGTAGAGGGCAGTGTCACTGGCCCTCATATGTGGGATCCGAACCGGGGCCCTCTGGCATCCCAAGCCAGCTCTTAACCAATGCGCCACTCAGCCAGCCCCACAATTTCTTAATATCTCACTACACTGATCTCTTTTTCCCATGCTTTTCCTTTTTTATACCAGTGGTTCTCAAACTTGCTTACACATTGGAATCACCCATGGATCTTTCAAACATACTGATGCCTGGGTTCCCTTCTCAGAGATCCTGATGTAACTTGTCTGGGATGTAGTCTCAGTATTGGCCTTTCTAAAAGCTCTCCAGAGAATCAAAATTGCATTTTGTACACTGAAAATTTAAAAAATAATTTTGTTTTCAATGTAAAGTCCAAGCTAACACATGTCAATAATACAATTAATAAAAAGAGAAATGTAGTCGTGGCGCATAACATTAATTTCATGCTGTTAACAATATTTTGGTATAAGCGTTTTTAAATCCTAGTTTAATGTAAACACACTCTGTCCTGCCCTGCCCCATACACTGGAGCCTGTTGAGCCAACCTGGCTGAAGGGAGGAGAGCAGTGTGATGTGGTCTAATCATTTGCTAAACATTCCTAAGAGCCAGTGTTGGTTCAGAGGGAGACTGCCCTCCCAGGACTCAGGTTAGCTCCAGAGATCTAAGGATCTCTTATCATTTATTCACTCTCCCAGTTGGGATGCCAGTTTCACCAAATGGATATTTTTTCAACACCAGAGTCATGAGACTGTGGTGTGTTGTGATCAGCTGTGACTAAGATGTGTTACGAGAAATGTGAAATAATAATAAAGTCTGGGGTTTGTAGAGAACATATTTAAGAATTAATTCCAGCAAACTCAAGGTTTTCCTTGTAATATAATTGCTTTCACTCCAGTTGCACTTGGAATATGGTAGAGTTACCATTACTGTGGGGGACTGTCATTTGATATGAGTGTCCCTGTGGAACAAAGGTTGGGTTTTGCAAAAACCAACCTCCCAAGTTAAAGAAGTTCCTCACTGGACCTCAAGTTTGCAACAGTGCATTCTAATGGGGGTGGAGGAGAGAACTGGACAAAGGGGCCTCTCTGCACCCTGACGCCCAGTTTCTTTTGGGGGGACAGAGAGAAACTTGTTTTCTCCCATTGGAGAAGGAAGCTTGTTTACAAGATCACACCTTAAGCCATCTCTGAACTAAAAATGGAAAAAAGCATTTCTTAAGTAATTCTGCCAATCTTTTCTCATCACAAAAAATCAGTTTATAAACATGTCAAGTGTAAGCACAATATTTTTAGGAAAAATAAGGACAAAAGTATTACATATTTGGGGAGGTTCTCCTGATATTTGGAGTAATTGATCTGACCAGTAATTTTAATGTCTTCTGCTAAAGATGAAGGGATGGGGTGCTTCACTTAGCTTTTTCATTTGTTAACTGAACTTGCTAGTTGCATAAAAAGAGAAATGATCAGTTAGGCCAACTTAGACCAATGCTTTGTTTTTTCCTTTTCAAGATTTCCAAGCAGAAGGGAAAATGAGGCTTGAAGAAGCGAGAAGGGCTGGAGAAAAATATGGTAAGCTCTCAATAAATGCTTGTTGGTAGTTGTATAGTGGTGATGATATTGTTAATATATCTCTCCTGAGAAATTTTTTTCAAAGCAGAAGTGGACACATTACTTTGATTTTCATGAGCACTGAGTTATTTGGAATATTCTTTATGTTTTTTGTGCGTAGAGTCATTGTTTTATATGTAGTAAGGAATTCTGAATGCAAAAGAAAGAAAGAGATGTATATATGAAGAACTTAGTACACTCAAATTGAAATCACCTGGACCTTGTTTTTCATTTTTTCCTTGTTTATAACAAATTACTTAACTGTTCAATGCTTTAGTGCCTTGGTTTTCATTTCAACATTTCAACTGATTAGTGATTAAATATATGTGGAGTTGTTCGAGTTAAGCGGATAGTGTCAAATACGTTTAAGATCTTATTTTGTTATTTTTCAGTACAAAGGATCAAATTGGGCAAACACACTTACAATATAGCATTTTGAGGATGATTCCTCATGGTCATATGGCCATGTGGAGTGGAGGGCCACTTGCAGACTTCAAGTCAAAGTGTGCTGGACTCCTACCTCATTACCACTAATTCTGTTAGTAACAAAGAGTCTCTGAAAAACTCATGTATGATAAATTACTTACCAAAAGCAAGTCAGGAATGTTTTGGGGGTACTTCCCTAACCTTTTAAAACAGACAGCTGCCCTGACATCCTACAATACACTCCACAGGGCTGCTTCCTGAGACATAATTCTGCAAGGGCTAGTCTGACACGCAGTTGTCTGGTGTACTACTCATGTTGAAATGTTATATTTTCCTTTCCCTCCATCTCTTGCTTTTCATTTCACACTGCTGTTTATTTCACATGACTTTTTATTTTACACTGACCCTACCCTATTGGTGGCCGTATATGAAATCTCAGTTTTTCATTCTACACATGATTTCTGGCTCTGTGGTCTTAGATCCATCGTTGTTTTTTTTTCTTTTTTTTTTTTGTACTGAGCTTTTATGTCACTAGAGACAGCTTTGCATTTTAATAAAGTTTCCAATCCTATAGGGCCCTCTCTCCTGAAATAGCTCCAGCTCCCCAGGGCTGCTAAAGAGTTGAGCAGACAGCAGAGAAGCTTTTGTGGACAGTGATGCTGATGGCAGATAACTCCAGCTGTCATTACAAGATCATCCAGATAAGGGGGGACAATCAAGTAGGGCTTATGGTCCACTTGAGTTTTTCTGATTGTAAAACCAGCCATTTTTCAATTTAAATAATTTAAGGATTCCAGCTTCTCTATACTCTAAGGCTCATTTAGCCTCTTATTAGCTAACTGTTTCTCCAGTTCAAGAGGTGGAAGGGAAGAGTGCAGATTTTTTGTTATTGTTAATTCACAGCAGTGGGTAGCGGTGTGTAAATAAAAAATAAGCCAAACAAATTTGATGAGAAGAGAGAACAGAAATCCATGCAAGTAACCATAATTGATTTAAAAAGTTAATTAAAAGGAATAGAAAGGGACAAGTACTGTATGGCCTAGCATATTATCAAAAGGCAAATGACAGAGAGGAGAAGAATTAGAAAATTGATTCTCCGGCAACTAGAAGAAAACAAACACAGCTCTTAATTTTAACTTGAAAATCCCAAATTCTTTTCTAAGTCCTTTCTCATAGTATTCTGACAATGATCTTATCTCACATTATTTCTGTGGAAGAAAAGGCTGGGAGGATCAGCAGGGAAATTGCAAAACAAATTTGCAGTATTGCCGAGGATTGAGCTCAGGAATGATTTACAGAATCACTTGTGACACATCAATGACAGCAAATGCAGTTAAGAAACCATAGTTGGCATAAGTTCTTCCTTCTTTTCTTTTCTTTATTTTTAGTTCTAAGCATCTTTTTTGTCTTTTAAATTTTACAACCTTTCCTCCTTTTCACATCTCTGTTACCAAAGGTCCGTAACCTACAGTATTTATTTTCAAGTGGTATGTACAGGAGTTACCCCTCAAGTCACTCACTTCCATATAAAAAATGGGATCTGAGGGAACTGTCCAGTAAGAAGGCAAGGCTCTTCTTGAAATTTGCAAAGGCATCTTTTGGCAGGAACATGTCTAATGTTCTTGTGTAGGGATCCTAGGGATGGGACAGTTCTGGGGAACCATGCACTGTCTACGCCCACTGGCCTTTCTTTTCCTTTGCTTAGGAGACACCTTCTGCTTACATGAAGACACAGGTTCCCCAGTATACAGGTCAGAACCTGGGAGAGAAGGTTGGATACTTAATGAGAGAAAATATTTCCTGACAGAGGTAGGACCCATGGTTACCACCAAGAGTTGAATTTGACTGACTGACACTCTGGATTCTTAGAAAGGCATTGATGACATGCAGATGGTTGACCAAACAAGGTCTTTAGTTGACACTTGAAAGGAATCTTCTTATACAGAAGATAACATCAACAGCTAAGGAGTTACAATAGGAGGAGAGACCAGGAAACATTATTTTTTTCTTTCCTTCCTTCCTTCCTTCCTTCCTTCCTTCCTTCCTTCCTTCCTTCCTCCCTCCCTTCCTCCCTCCCTTCCTTCCTTCCTTCCTTTTTTTCTTCCTTCCTCTTTCTCAATAATAGAAGTCCATCTTTGGATTAGTAGAGAATTTTATGGCAGATCTAATTGCTGATGCATAAGTAGATCTCAGGAAAATTTGGGATATCTCTATTCAAAGAGCAGATTGTAAACTTCTGGATGGTGTTCTGCTATTTTTTTTTTTTTTTGCTTTTTTTCTCTCTTCTCTCATTTTAGAGTTAGGGAAAACAAAACAAATATAGCCTGATAAACTATGAGTGCCAGAAACAGCTAATAGTGCATGTGTTCACTGTATTTTCTTTTATAAACACTAGGATTATAAACTCTGTAAGGTCAGGGGCCCTGATTGATTTACTCATGGCTGTATTCCCAGAATTTGGCACTGTGCCTAAATATTTGTTGAGTGATCGAGTTAATGAGATGTCTATCAATATTCTATCTATAAGATGAAGATAAAGGATTGGTAAATACAGAGCCAGTTAATGTAAATATTACCTTACAGGTCTTTTTTTTCTTTTTTCTTTTTTTTTTTTAACTTCTAAAATTCTATTAGAGGAGGATTTCCCAAAATGCGTTCAATAAAACATTATCCCTAAAGAATAAAAACAGATTTTTTTTTCAAAAAATGTAGAGCAAGTCTATAGAAAAATAGTTTGGGATACTCTATATTACACAAAGCTCAAAGAGATCTTTACAGTACAATTTTTTATAGTTTTTTCAAAAACGAATTTTCATTGTGAATTCCATAGAGAGGGACATAGTATGCTACATTTCCAAAAATTGTTTAATCATTTTACTCTTTTTCCTGGCACAGTTTATAGGAGTAGTATTTCATAAAACATGTTTTGGGAAAAATTGCATCTTAATCCAGCTGTACTTTAATTCTCTTTCTTTTGGATTTGAGTCCTAGTTAATTTTTTCCACTGTGAAAAACCCCCCCAAGCACGACATGAATATAATTAACACTACTGAACTTTACACTTAACAACAGTTAAGATATGTTTTATGTATGTCTTACCACAATTAAAAAATTTAAAAATTCTCCCAAGATATTACTTTGCTAAGTAAGAGGTGAATCAATATTTTACCCAAGCGCTGTAAAGATGTACCCACACTTAATGATATTGCCAAATGAAGGGCTTGATTTTGGTCAACAGCATGTTACTGGATTGCATTTGCCACCTAGATGCTGTATCCTTAGTAAGTATCTTGATTTTCAACGTAGGGCTGTGGATCTCTTAGGGTGTGTTTTTAATAATATAGCTTAGGAGGATTACACAAAAAGATTCGTGATTATGTAGGGGAAGTTTATTGTACTTTAGTAGAGTGAGTTTAGGACTAGGGGACAAGAGATTGGACTACAAAATTGATATTGTCACTGACTCAGTCTGCCACCTTAAGTAAACCCTGTTTTCCTTATCTAAAAGATGGCCTCAGTTAGTAATTTTTTCTACTGTTTTTCCTTCAGCATGGGATTTCTATCTTACATGGAACTCTAATAGACACAGCAGATAAAAGCAGAGATGCTCTCGTCCCAAGGAGGTAAGAGGCCACTTGGCCTCCCCTCCCCTATGGCCCTGAGTATCCTCAAAGAACCTAAGAGCTCAAGGGTACAGAGTTTGAAAATTATGAGGCTAGAGAATCTTTAGGATTCTTTCCAAGTCTTTCGCCTGCCACTGGAAGTGAAGATTGAGGTAGAAAAGAATGTTTGTGTCCTTATTAAAGCCTGTGAATCCCTGTAATTTTATACAGATCCACGCAGCTTTCAGCTATTACAGAACATAGAACACTGCCATACGACGTGTGTCAAGCACCTTTTGAATTTCAACATATATCTTAGATTAAAAAATAAGAACAATATTATCAGAATGTACTCTTCCCTTAGTTACTTTATGGATACATTTCAATTTATAGACTTGATGGTGAATTAAAATTCAGTGCAAATATGGTCACTGAAAACTTGCCCATTTATATGATTTTCTAAGACCTTTTTAGTTTATAATGGGCAAGGTTTTGTTAAAAACAAAAAGTGTTAATTATATAAATATGTGTATTTTTTTCAAAGCATTACACTATATTATGGTTAAAAAACAATAGAGAAATGAATGCGAAACTATTACAACAGAAACGCTTCTTGAACAGCCTTTACAATTATGATATGTTTACTGGGAAAATGCATTACTCATGACAGGGTTACAAAAGCAATATTAACCTTTCTTGAAATTTAATAGCAAGTCATACATGTAAAAATCAGTAGCAGACATGGAAACATAACTACTTTTAAGATTGTACATAGGATAAAACAGATATTTAAAGCTACATTAAGATGTGGGTAAATAAAGAATCCTCGAGAAAATACACAACATACATGCATCACAACTAAAATCACGATGTGGATTGTTCTAAAAATAGCATTCTTGAAAATGAAAAACCTTGTGCTTTATTTTGCTTCTGTTATTTTGGGCACTGTTGCTTTTGCAGTTTTGTACAAGGTGTCAGAATTAATCTCCCCTTAACTATATATATATCTATCTTTTGTGGGCAGTGACAAGCTACCAAATGCTTTCATTGTATCTAATGTGTGACTAATGAGTGATTGTGATCTATAATTAAAGAGGATGTTTGCTTTTGCAAAAAAATGTAATTTATCCAAAAATAGCATTGAAAATAATCCAGGAACTCTAAAGTAGTAGTTAAAAATGTGTGATCAAAAATAGGCTATAAAATTGCACTTACCATCAAATGCAAGCTTGATTTACAAAATATTTTTTTCTGAAATTTATTTTGTTGTTATAGTTTATCATGTAATCCATTATTGCCTAGTCATGTACTGTCGATGTTTAAAAGAGATTCACATTTTAAATTCTTTCTTTCTTTCTTTTTTTTTTTGGTTTGCAACTACATTTTATTAGTCACCAAAACAAACCTCCTTTGTTTATAGAAAAGAAGTGAAACCTTTATACAGGCATACCTCCTTTTATTGCACTTCACTTTATTGTGCTGCAGAGATGCTGTGTTTTTTAATTTAATTTAATATTTTGTTATTAGTTTCAGGTGTACAAAACAACATAGTAATTAGACATTTACACCCCTCAAAAAGTGATAACCCCAACAAGTATACTACCCCTCTGTCACTGTCCATAGCTATTACAGTACCATTGACTATATTCCCTATGCTGTACTTCACATTCTGTGACTATATATTTTTTAAATTATAGTTGACATTCAATATTATGTTATATTCGTTTCAGGTGTACAGCATAGTGGTTAGACATTTATATAATTTATGAAGTGATCCCCCATAAGTCTAGCACCCATCTGACACCATATGTAGTTTTTACAATATTATTGACTATATTTCCCATACTATATTTCTCATCCCTGTAACTATTTTGTTACAACCAAGTTGTACTTCATAATTCCTTCACCTTTCTCACCCATTGACCCATCCCCCTCCCTTCTAGCAACCATCAGTTTGTTCCCTGTATCTAATTATTTCATTGTTTTTATAACCTTAAAATATTTCATTAAAATCTCTCATGGAGTTTTTACTTATTTCAGAGAATGGTAGCTTGAGACATATTTAAAAAATAAAGGTCAAAAGTCATAAAGGATAATCGCTGATGGTTTTGATAATGCTAATTATATATTACTGAGAATAAAGGTAGAAAAGGAAATATGAATACTAAAGAAAGATAAACATCCCAATGCTGGATTAAAAAAAATAATGAAAAAACTCTTAAAATGTCTTTGTACTTCACTGTCATAATTCAAAGACATAATGAAGCCTGAATTAAAAATGTCAGTTTCTGTGAGTGTTGATAACTTGGTTCTTTGTTGGGCAAGTCAAAATGTGTCTGTTTGATAGGCAAAAATGACAGACTAAAAATGGGAGAAGTTGGATCTAAAAAAAGAAACACACACACACACACACACACACATCACTTTAAAAAAGGTTCATAATGTACTTGAAGGAGAAGACCTGTAGGGTAGGAGGCAATATCTTTAGGAAGTCAGTAAGCAGCACTAAAAGGCAATGTCCACGGCCAATCAAAACGATTTCTGTAACTGCTGGGGCTCTTGCATCTCCGTCTTTACACTAGACTGGAAACCCTTTGTACTAATTACCAGACTGTACCAGATTTTCTGGTTCAGTTCAATCCCATAATTGACTGACAGTGATGGGCAAGGAAGGGGAAAAATTCAGGCTCACCACTGCACACAGAGGGTCAGAAATGGTTTCACAGAGAGCCCATCACAGCCTGGCACCAACAGCAGGGTTAAGCAAGCATCATCAGCACTAACTCTGAGTCTCAGGTTAAAAAGAAAGGGAGAAAGAAAGAAACAACAGTCCACGCTGCTCTCACCTTACAGACCAAGTCTTAGCATGCAACCATTTTACATAAAATGAATGGAGAATAGCTTCAGGTGTAAATGGTAATTTTAGATGTCACTGATTTTTATTTTGCTTTTGGAAAGTAGATATAGGTTTGTCTCCAAAACTCCAAAATAGTGCCATCTTGCTAAAGTTAAACAGTCTTTTGTTTGATTAACAGAAACTAGGAAAAACAATGTTGCCATTTCATTCCTAGGGCTAAAATAATCACTAAAGTGCAAGGCATATTTAAAGAGCCTATAACAGGCTCCATCATCAAAGTTAAACATTTGAAAGCCCTTAGCATCATAATTCTTTGCTTGTTTGTAATTCATTGATTTGTATTTGCTGTCTAGCTCTAGCAATAAAATAGTTGTCCATGAATCCACACTTTTTAAAATAAAAGTTTAAATAATAATTTACATGAACTTAAGAGTTTATGTATTAAAAAATAGAACACATTGAGCACTGGATTAAAGACTTAGTCAGCTGAACATTGTTATTTACTTAGAACTGTTCTCCACCCACTTTATTTCTAACCAAAAGAGCAACTCTAGCTTTAGCTACACCAAACATTAAAAAAGCAGGTGTCAGAACCACGGTCAAAATAAGAACTCAGGCCATTCCGTAGGCAAGTGAGAATTATGTACTATCATGTTGAGGTCAACTAACTTGAAATTTAATCATAGGTTAAGCCCCTTTCTTTCCAGGCTAAAGAGTAAGCAACACCTGTGCCAGCAGCAGCTCACATTGCAATTGACATAGCAGCCAGTTCAATTTTTAGTTACAAGTCAATTACTTACTGGAATAGAAAGGAACCTTTCATCCATTCCATGGATGGCCACTTTTCCGGGAGAAACCTGTCAGGTTTTCTTTCTCCAAAAGAGGAAGAGAGAAGAAAAAGTGAAAGTTAAAAATAAGTGATAGGCTGTAAAGTTCTAGAGCTAGGCCAGCACACTAGAGCAGAGAAGTTGTGCAAATAGCTTACCTTCCAAACACTGAACAGAGGCCTATCCCAGCTGATAAGTCCTGGGACTTTCCTCATCAGAAAATCAAAGCAGGTGAAATGATAATAGGTGATCTACACCTGAGAAGAGGGCCAGCTGACTGTATGAAAGGAGAGAGCAAATGAGTAAACTGTCTTCTCTCAGCTACAGTCAGCCCTTGTGCAAGGGGAGTTTCAAATGCACTAGCTATAGACTTTTGTCCAAAGCTGTGGTTCTTTTTTTTCCCTTTTTTTCTTCTTTCTTTCTCTCTTTTTTTTTTCTTAGTGAAGCTAGATTAGTTCATACAAAACTCAACAATACAGCACTGAAACCCATTGTTGATATTCAACATTTTTCACATAGCGGAACAGAATAGACAATACGGTATCTAGGAAACCATGGGCTGGATTACAAACTGATGATATCTCATCCTTCTGGGGGCCTGTAATCCTTTTTATTACCTACCACAGTAAAAAAAAAAAAAAGAAAAAAAAAGAAAAGAAAAATCACTGTGTGTGGGGGGAACTCTCAGAATAAATCAATAACATTGCTATTCTTAGGAAAATAGGAGAAATTAAAATTAAATCTTGCTTATAACACTAAATCCCAAAGTGCCACTTGCCTTTTATGCAAGTTAATGGTTTTAAAATTTATCTTAACCTTTCTGTGAGCTTCCTTAGGTTTTAAAATTTAAATTACTTGTAGATGTTTGCTTAATAGTGTTCAAAATTCACTGGGACTTCCAATTTCTTATGATAAATACTTTTAAAGTTATTTATTTCAAAGTGCTCAATACTAAGGCTAAGGCATAAGTACAAAGTAATTTTCATTAATTTGTTTTAAAATACATGTGTTGAGTTAATAGTAAGCTATATATATATATATTTCCTTCACTAAGAACACACTGAAATTCAATGTTGTGGAGCTTACTTACCTGATACCTAGTTTAATAATAATAAAAAAAATTTACTACGTTAACTAATCCCATATCTTTTTCATTTTTCATTTTTACAAATGCATTTCCTTATTATGTATAACTGCAAAGCCATTCTTTACAAGGAAGTTACGTCTATTAACCTTTTTGAAAACCTGGTCCAATCCCTTTTTAAAACACAATCCAGTTCCCATACTTTTCTTAAGCCTACAAATGGTCTAGGTAGCCACAGAAGTGATTGTTCCTACTAGTTTCTTTTCATCACTTTTGCAATTGACCAATTGACAACTGATTGATGGTTATCTTTTCACTTCAACAATGAAAGAAATTACCATCACTATAGCTATGTACAGTAAATGCCTCCAGAGTAAATTACATGATTCTAAAATTCTCCTTAGCTCACTTAGTAAAACATCAACACAAAAAAGTTTCTTTTTGCGCCTCCTTTCCTGTACCACAGATTTGGCCTTTTCTGTCAGCTGCAAAAAAAGAACTTGACAGCTTCTTTAAAAAGAGGAATATAAAGGAACTCGAATAAAGGATGGCACTGGGCCTGTCTCAAGCAAGTGGCCTTTCTTTGCACTTGGAAAAAAATTAGGCATGTGAGCACAGATAAGCCCTAGAAGAATACTCTGAAGACTATTCCCTGTGACCTTGAGATTCTCTTTCCTTCCTTAGCCGTTCCTGAACATTAGAATGACAACACAGATTCTGAACACGGATTTGCCAACTTATTTTGAGTAGGTGTTGTTTCTCATTGAAAACATCCTTAAAATTTTAAACTCCCTACTGCACTGTAACCATTCTCCACCTCTTTCTAAAAGTGCTCAAACGAGGGCCATTATGTCAGTGTCACATTCATCCATTATGATATGTTGATGGACAAGAGCTGTAAATTCTACCCCCAAATCTAAAGTTACTGTAAATGTGTATTTTATTCTCACATGAAAGCCCAGAATCTTATCCAGGAAAGACATTCAAACATATTTTTCTATCTCTGTGCAATTAAAGTCATTTTTTTCTGGTGAAGTAAATATGCTGCTATGAGTGACTGGACTGATCTACTCTCTTATTCCTGCCCTCCATCCCCCACCATCCCCCCTTTTTTAAAAGATTTTATTGGGGAATTGGGGGAGGGGAACAGACAAATTGCTGTCCTTTTGTTCTTCAGTCTAGTTGTGGAGGACATCACTTCACTGGTCCATGTTGGTATTATCATTGCTCTCTTCCTGGGTCAGGCAGTCGCTCACCGGCCATTGGACAGCTGCTCACGGAGGATCACGGCAGCTCACGAAAGCTCATACCAGCTGCTGGCCAGCCCCACTGCAGCCTACGCCGTCCCCAGCGACTAATGGCAGCCCAGCTCCAGGTTGAGCTGTTGTTCACCATCTTAGCTGTAGAAGGCGCAACGTCACTGGCCCTCATATGTGGGATCTGAACCGGGGCCCTCTGGCGTCCCAAGCCAGCTCTTAACCACTGTGCCACTCTACCGGCCCCCAAGTCAACTCTTAACCAACTTGCCACTAGGCCGGCCCACCCCCCCAACCCCTCCTTTTTAAGATCACATTTTTAAAGGAAAAACACAGCCAGATAAACAGGAAACATGATTTCTCACTATGTCCTCTGATGTCTTAGATCCATAAAATTTGTTCTACTGGCTATCACAAGATAAAGTGAACCATAGTTTTATTGTCTAGAATGACTTGGCACCTTTTGGAACTTTTCCCACTCCATCGATATTCGGAAGTTCTATAGCAATAAAAAAAAGTGGATTCCATTCTTATTCACTGCCAACTCCACCTAGGACTTGGAGTTGGCAGTGAATAAGAATGGAATCCACCGAGGCCTGATAATTCTGGCTTCAGTTATTTGACCAGACAATACAATTTTATTAAATGCTGACCTTATGTTCTTTATGGTGGTAGGCTCTATAATATATGAGAAATATGAGATGAGATCCTGCCCAGCAGAAATGGATTATTTGAGGAAATAAGATATACAGAATGACACAGCTACTGAGTGAAAAGTATGCATATTATATAAATGCACATGTATGATAGCACTATATATTGTCACATGATACTTGACATATAGATGACACTAAATAAATTTTGTTCACTTAAGAAACAATTCATCCTCTTCCATGCTACCTTTGCTATATTTGTCAGTGAAATTATTGTTCAAATATCCCAGATGATATTCACAAAACGTCATGTTTGAATCTTTATAGTTGCTCTCCAAAGACATACTAGCTTAGACCTACAACAGGTTACACACTCATTAATGAAACTGCTTTCAAGGTGATCTTATCTGCCATCTTAACCTACAACATCACTGCTGGAATAAGCTCCTCCGACTCTGCTTTTACCATGCTACATATAGTGCCTTGGTTTTAGAATGTATAATCCCCCTTTTTTGCTTCTTGCAAAAGTCCTTGGAACTCCCCAGTCCAGGGAACTTCCTTGGCTAGTTCTAGGGCTCTGCAGAGTCTAGTTCCAAGGTAGCATCACTCTAATCTTTCCCATCAACCAGGTTACTATTCCCTAATAGTACATCTTGCTATGATATACATGCCTAGATGCATAGCAAGCTGTTTTACTTTTTGTCTTTATCTTCTGTATTCAAGGTCCAAATAAACTGTAGTCCACTTAGGAATCTTTGCCTGCAGTAGCAGCTCATGTGTATCTCTCCGTTCCCTAAAGTCCTTTTCATTTTTTATTGACTTTCATGCACATTTAGCCCAGTTTGAATGTCACCCCCTTTATTAAGATTTCCTTGTCAGTTCAGATAAAATGAATTTCTTCTTTCATTGTGCTCCATAGTTCTTGGTGCACATCTTTATTATAATACACACTATCTTGAATTATATTTGTATATCATTTTCTTCAGGTAGAATTTAAGCCCATGAGGAACTATATTGTATAAATATTTCCATGTCCAGTTTTTGGCATATAGATGCTCAATGATTATTCAATAAAACACAGTCCTTGCTCCCAAGGAACCCTCAATTCAGGCTGGAGCTTATATTAGTTGTGAGATTAATATGGTAACAGCTGAAGAGATAAGTAAGTAAAAAAAGATCGGCAGTGGAAAGATCAGCAGTTCCTTTAAAAAGTAAATTGAGTTTTTAAAGTAAGTATGTATTTAAACGTTTGTATAAATGAAGACTAAATCAAAGCCAATTGCTTGGAACATGGAAATGTCCCATAAAAACATAGTTGTGTTTTTAAACCGGTCCACAAATTGCCTGTTTGGTCCATAACCTAGCCGAGTTGTGGTAACACAGCCATTTATTGAACTCTTGTTAGTTCGAAGCACTGTAATTATTACTTTACATAAATTTAGTCCTCAAAATTATCTTATGAAGTACAAATTATCATTGCCATTGTACAGACAGAGGTTAAATTAATCTCTCAAGGCTACATGGTCAGCAAATGGCAGAGCCACGACTGGGAACCAGTTCTGTCTGCCTCTGTGCCTGAACATTGTTCAAACCTGGTTCTTATGGTGCAAATGGTCTATTCCTCAGTTGTTTATCGTGAGGAGTCTGCATATGATAAATATGGGGGAGGAAAAGAAAAAAGGAAGACTTTTCTATCTATTTCTTCATCATACAACTGGTCTGGAAAATCACTGTTTAAAATTGTTCCTTGTATAGTCTGACTTCTCTTTCTTCACATACCCCACTGATGCAGATGCCTTCCGTAACCTTTTAGGTTCCCAGTACCCTAATTTTAAAACATTTCTCTGTGGACCCCTACTTAGACCTTCAACGTTCTTCATACTTCTCACCCTGCCTGTTCAAAATCGCTATTACTTTAGGACATGTAGGAATATAAAACCAACCTAGTGATGTGATTCTTGCTAACACATGAATGATGGATAGATGTTGGATGCTTCTTTCATATGAGCACTTTGAAAAAAAATGCTTATTAGCCTAAATGAATATGTAAGGATTAAAATTTCAGGCCTCCAACCTATGAAAGTAAAGCAGATATTTTCCATAGAAGCCTCAATGTGTGAACAGAAGGAATTTTGAAACACATATGATGGTGGCATCTGTGAGATCTAAGAGGTTGCCCAGGCTCTGCCTGAGAATCAACTACCTTAGTGATTTTTAACTCGGGAAAGAGTCATGAGCCCTTTTGAGAATGTGTTGATGGCGAGAGGCTACCTCCCCATAACCTTTTTGCATATTACTTCCTGGAATTTACGGATCCCTGAAGACACCATGGGGTTGGAGGTTAAAAACCCCTGACCAAAGCTGTTCTTTTTTTGGAAGGGGGGAATCCTTCTCTCTACTTCTAAGTAGTAGATCTTAACCATAATTTCATGTTAGGATTAATTGGAGAGCCCGACACCAGATATTCTGATTTAATAGGTATGTAGTGAGTCCTGAGTAGCAGTAATTAACAAGAAAAGCTATCCTAGTGATTCTGCTGTGCAACTAAGTTTAAGAACCATTGTTTTAAGCCAGTGGTTCTCATAGTCTTGCCCTGGACCAGCAGTGCCGGCATCATTTAGAAACTTGTTAGAAACAGAAATTCTTGGGCCCACCTCAGACTTACCAAATCAGGAAACTCTGGAGTGGAGTTCAGAAACTGGCATTTTAACAAGCCCTCCAGGTAAATTCTGATGCATGCTAAAATTTGAGAACTGCTATTCTAACCTGTTAGAGGCCTTCAGACCTTAGAGTAATCACTCCACGGCAATGGCCTCACACTTGCTTGGCTCTCAAGGACAACAGTGGCCACTTGCGAATGAAGCATTGTTTTATTTCATGGATGGTTTGCTAGAGATGGGAGTACATAGGTAGTCATTCTGTCAGAAAGAAGATAAAGACTTGAGAGACATAGTAACAGAAATGGCAGCTTAAACTAGCAGAGTAGATGAATAGTCTGCAAGAATGTGGCATGTAGAGTGAGAAAAGAACTCCAAGGGCAGCAGCTCAGGGAATACCCACAGTTTGGTTTAGGGGAGGGAGAAACACTGGAAAAGGAGAGAGGCAACTGGCAGAGGGACAGGAAGAGAATCTGCAAAAGCACAGCGGCATTGAAACTCGAAGACAGGCTGATCAGTCAGCAATTTCAAATGAGCCCTGAAATTGATTGGGTTGATCTCAGAAAAAGACGAAGGAGTTGGCTAGAAGGAAGTCGTTGATAACCTTTGATTGAGGGATTTAATATCGGGGTGGAGGAATAGACCGACTGCGGAGATTCAGAGGAGAATGGGACGGGAGGAATGAGATGTAGTGGGTCTAAACAACATCTTTCGAGACCTTGGCTGGGAAAGCAGGAAGGAGGGCAGTGATTGGGAGCAGCGCGCTCAAGGAAGCCAGTGGAAGGGAAGGAGAGTAAACATATCTCAAGAACTAAAGGACGGAGCCTTCAGGAGACCTTATTTATTAAAGCAGTGGGGGAAAAGGAGCTATCATGAGAATAAAGTCAAGAGTAGAAGAGAGAAGTAAAAGGACTCAGAGTTGACTCAGGAGTGGAAAAGAAAGGAAAAGTGGAAGGATTCATGTGGGAGAATGGTTTGTGAAGATAAAGTTGATGGAATAGGAAATAGGTGATGCCTGATGGCATCAAACTCCTTTGTGAAGTAGGAGGAAAATCATTTACTGAGGCTTTAACTTTTTTTTTTTTTTGAGAGGGCATGGCAGAAGGTAAAGGTACACCAGGATTTAGACCAGAAAAAAACTGGAATGAGAAAAATAACATTTCTCTGTGGCCTAGCACTGGCTTCTTCTTACTTCCAAGTCTCTATTTTGTGTACTTCCATGACGTTAACTATTTCCTGCTTGCCTTAGTTTTCATGATTTTTCAGTGGCTCTTTTTCTACATGTTCTGTAACAGGTCATGGTCCCTAGAGCTTGCCTTCAGCCCTCTTCTTTTTCAGCCTTCACATTCTCCTTGGCCATCACTCCCATGGCTTTATCAATTTGGTTATCAAATTCAAAGCCAGCCCTAAACTTCCTCTTGAGTTCTAGATCTGTATTTAACTGTCTAGTGAACATTTAGTACCTCAGCTTTGCTATGTTTAAAATCAAATTCTTGGGGTGGCCAGTTAGAGTGCGTGCTCTGAACAACAAGGTTGCCAGTTCGATTCCCTCATGGGTTGGTGGGCTGGTGACTGGACTTGGAGCTGAGCTGTGTCCTCCACAACTAGATTGAAGGACAACAACTTGACTTGAAGCTGATGGGCCCTGGAAAAAAAACACTTTTTACCCAATAAAAATATTTTTTAAAAATCAAATTCTTTATCTGCTGCACTGTGAACTACTGTAAGCATGTACCTCTGTCTTTAGCATGCTGTAGTCACCAGCTTCACCATTAATTATGGTGGTCTCTAAAGCAAGAAGCCATCCATGATCATTTCCTATTCATCAATTCTAATAACTAATAACTGTCTAATTTTTTAAACTTTACTTCTTAAAATTGCATCTTTTCTAATTCATATTCCAAAGTTTAACCCGCCATTGTCGCTCACAATAACCTTCTAGCAGATCTCTTGGCTTCTAATATATCCGCTGTTTAACCCATCCTCTATTTCATGAGCAGAGCTGTCATTCTAAAATAAAGATCTGTCTATGTCTCTCACCTTTAATGAATATTCATTTCCTATAGCTATGGTTTTCATGCTGTACTCTGGAATCCAGGGTTCTTGAGAGGGATTTTAAGGATTCCAAAATCAAATGATAAATATGATAATGAAAATGCATTTATATCACTGAGTAAAGTCTATTACTGCATGATATATGATAGTGATGCACACGCCAGAGGAAGAAAGTATACTAAGCGTACTGATAGACTGTTAGACAAGACAGTTGATACCATTGTCTTATAACACACCCAGAGGAAAATCCAAAAATAGGAATCCATGATGCTAGAAGAATAAGCATGAAGGTTGATACTGCAAGAAAACTGCAAAGCAAATTGGCCAAAGTATAGATATTGCCAATTCCTCTATTGTGCATGTCTTTGCATGCAATAGGAGAGATGTATCACAAATGAAATACATACCGCATACATAACAGGACAAACTGCTTAGATCAGTGTTGTCACACCAAATCAGGTGGGAAGAAGGTGGAAACATGTATTTGTATTGCTTGTATAAAACCAAGAATAGGGAAAATGGCAGGACTAGTGATTTCTTTTATAAAAGCTATTACTGAAAATACGTTTGAGGAATCATCTAATTTGCATAGACAAGCATTAGCCCTTAAGAAAATGCTGTTTTCTTTCAAAAGAGTTTTAGTTTATTCTATGCAGACCACCAATTTATTAAGGCCTATTCTTTAAATAAAAGATAGTTCAGAGCTAAACATTTTAAACAATTATTATCTGCCTACTAGGCGCATGGGTAATATAGTCTGAGTTTCATAATCCATGGTTTTGTAACTGAAATTTTCTGGCCCTCACCCAACAAGATGTTGATATGAATATTGCAAATGAACAATAATCCATACTTAGCTACTCTTAACTGTACAATAATTGTGCCAGCTTTCATATCTTTCTGATAATTTTTCATCAGCTGAAAAATTCTAATTTGGTAATGCTTACGATGGCAGGTGTAGTGCTAGTGATGAAATAGAAACAAAGACTTAGTGTATATAAAACAAAATAAGTGGGAATCTTTAAAATGTTAAATATTTGGCCTTATTATACCTTATCAGTCTTAATGTCTATTACAACATCTTCCCTCCTCTGCCCCATCTTATAGTCTTTCTTGTACTTTAAGAAGCTGAATACTTAAGGTCATACATATGTGACCATGCTCAGGCTGAGGGTGTGTGTGTGTGTGTGTGTGTGTGTGTGTGTGTGTGTGTGTGTGTGTGTCTGTGTTTTCCAAGAAATACGATTAAAAGTCTGAGTCCTAGAATTAGACCTAAGTATGAATAACAATTCTGCCACTTACTAACTTTATAGCTCCAAGATTAAACTCTTGATGACTTAGTTTCCTCATGTAATAAAGATATAATAATAGTAGCTGCCTCTTTCAGTTGTTAGGGGAAAGAAATGAGATAGTTTATTGGAAATCCTTAGCCTGGCACACAATAAACTCTAAATTTCAATGAGCTATTGCTGTTGCCACTGTTTTGTTGTTATTCTTTACCTGCACCTATTCAGAAGCCACATCATAACTGCCGCCCTCCTTGCAGTGGCCACAACAGGGATGGAATTTGGATTGGACCTTGGAGGGGTGATATCATCCAGATTGTATGGCATAGCACAAACACCACCAAGGGAGAGAGAGCAGATGAAGAAGAAAATGGCTTCTGCCACGTGCATTCTGTATGGATGGCTTTAGACAGGTCACTTAATCCCTTTAATCTGATTTCACTATCTGTAAAACAAGGTTAATAATAACAAATTTTGGCCTGGTTGTTCTCAGAAAAAAAATAAGGTAGCCTCTCGGAAAGCTCCTGAGCCAGTGACTGGCACTTAGTAGGAACACCAGTTTACTCTCCTCCTGTCAGCCAGACCATCTGCTTCTCTTTCTTTCCCCTTCCTTACTCTGCTGGAACCCTAGTTGAGTCCCTTGAGGCCACATTCACATTTTATCTCCATACAAAGCTGGTGTAACTGATTTGCTTCCCTCTCCTCAGAGTGGACACCTCCCATGGAAACAAACTCTGCATCTTGGTTGCGGAAAAGAAACTGGCAACATCATCATCATTAATTTTTGAAGCATCCATGAAAAGGTCCTGTAGACTCCCTGAAAAAGGCATCTTCCTTTTACTCATCTTCATGTTTTCATTATTTTCTCCCTTGAGCAAGCATATTACACAATTAAAACAAGTTGGATTCAAGCTTTTTCAATGTTTTGATTAAGATTTTATGTTCAGTAGTCAGTGGTATGTAATTTTGGAAGTGTGATGCCAATTTTAATTAATTCTCATAGGTTTGCTAATTAAAACAATTAGCAAGAGGTGGGGCTAGCCCATTGCAAAAATAATTGGAGGATCTCTTGAACATTATCCTTGAGGTTTCACAAAACCTCACAAAGTGGTGTAAATCTGTTGTAAAAAAGTAGCTAGAAACCGAGAGAAGTTAATTATAACATCAACCAATAGTTGTGTCTACATTTATCTTTTTTAAAAATAGGAGATAAAATTTTCCTCCAGCTTCTAGAAGCTGCTTCTGCCTACCTCCGTGTTCATGGCAGTAGTAATAATTAGGAATAACACCAAATTTTTTTTTTTCAGTAACAGCATGACATGTAAACTTTAAGTTTTGGCGATAAATATCAACAAGACAAAGTACTGAGAGATGAGAACATGAAGAAACACACACCAAGAAAGCCCAAGAAAATGGGAGGAGAAATATCCATTGTGAATTAATCACTCTACAGCCAACAGGATGTGGCTGGTGAAATGAATGGGTTTCCAACTTTTTGACCTTCATAGTCAAAACCTATTTCCTAGAAACTTAACACAGGACATAATACTTGATCATAGTAGAATATTACAGGAGAGACTATGAGAAGAAAAAGGAACAAGATACAGGAATACTCAAGCAGTTTTGTATAGTGGTTAAATACAAGAACTGTGGGGTCACACTGCCTAGGTTTTCATCCTCTCTCCACTTCTAAAATAGGGATAATAGAACCTATCCCCAAAGGATTGCTATAGGAACTAAATGAGCTAATATATGTGAATCACTTAGAACAATACTCTATCCAAAATAAAGATTAGTGATTTTTATAATTATCTTCATTCACATTTAACATATAAAAAAACTAGTGATTTCCCCTAGACACACCAAAGCAATCTCCAGTGTGTTGTAGTTTACCCAAAGGACAGTATACAACTTAGCAGAGGCCCAGAATTTTGGGGAACAATGATTTGAAACCTCAGTATACATATCAGGAGTCTTAAAAATGTTGCTATCCTTTCATTTCATAATTTCACCTTAAGGTCTTAGCCTAAGGAAATGATGAAAATGTAAACAATTATAAACAGAGATATTCACTACAGCATTATTTAGAAATAAAAATTTGGAAAATCTAAATGTCAGAAATAGGGGAATAAATAAGGAATTATTTAAGCAGATGATGGTGTCGTTAAAAGATGGAGCATATACAAGCATTAAAAATGTTGGCTTCTGGCTATTTCATAATGAATGTTATTTACATGCAAAAATGCTGATGGTATAGTGGTAAATAACTTAACAATATATATAATTGCACTAATAGAATGATCTTGACTCTTTTAAAATGTTTAGAATACCTTTGAAAAATGTACTAATACATTAACATTATTTCAGAGGATTAGAACAGGACTTAGCAAACTATTTCGAAAGGGCCAGGCAGCAACATTTTAGGTTTTGCAGGCCATGCAGTTCCTGTCAGAACTACTAAACTCTGCTGTTGTGGTATGGACAGCTGCCATGGCTAATAGTAAACAAATGGGTGTGGCTGTGTTCCAATAAAATTGATTTATAAAACACAGGCAGTTAGTCTGCTGGCCATAATTTGCCAAACTCTGGGTTAGATTTACAGATGTATTTATTTCCTTTTTTATATATTTTTTGTATTTCCTAAATTTTCTACAGTGAGAAAAGCATAAATTACTTTCATAATCTAAAAATTAAAACAATAAGTGCTATAAGAAGTAAAATACCCTTTACTATGAAGAATAAAAGACACCATAGATGGTGAGAAAATGGCTATAGTAGAATTCTGTAAGTTAAAAATGTAGATCAGGTCACATAAAAAAATGACACACTCAAAAATAAAACCCTTCGGTGGTGGTTGCCTACCACACATAGCAGAAAGTGTAGATTATTTTACCTAGCCTACCAGGTCTAAAAGACCTGGCCTCCGGTTATATTTCAGAATTCATCTGCTACCACTCTCTCCCTTGGTCACCTTCTCCAGCCATGGACACGGGGATCCAGTGTAATGCAGGCTTGCATAGACAACAGCACCATCAGCTTCCTCATCTGCTTGTAAAACGGCTCTGCCTACAAACCCAATGGTCCTGGAAATCACTTAAAAAAATTACTCAGTTCTCTAAATTGTTTTTAAAAAAAACCTACGTATTTGTATTGGTTACATAATATACCCTAGTATTTGATTCAGTCTTCTGTATTTTTCATCCAGATATTTGTATTTAAAAAAACAGCCCATGGCAACAAAAAACAAAGCCAGACTATTACAGAGAGAACGTTCTTGATAGAGTAATAGCCAAAACAAGTTCAAGCCCACAAAAACACCAAACAGCCTCCGGTTTTATTTTTGAATTAAGAAAAGCTAAAATTGTATTTATGAGCAACAGGTTATTTTCCTTTCCTCCTTTCTTTTATATAGCTTATTCCATATTATCTGTGCTATCAATACACAATGCATTTGTCAATATATTTATCAAACTTTGTATTCAAGCCAAGCAAGTAAAAAAAAGAATGCCCAATTTTAATTTGTGTTTCTTTTATTATGAGAAAGTTTAAGCACATTTCTATATGCTTAAAAGCCATTTATGTTTCCTAGTCTGTGACCCATATTCATAAATTTTTTTTCTGGTATCTTTTAGTTGTCTTTTATTTTAGTATGTTGTAGGGACTTTTAATAGGTTATGGAAATTAGCTTTGTTTCTGTCATATGTGCTGCAAATAACTTTTTAATTTTGCCTTTTGATTTTATTTATTTATTTATTATTTACTTACATATCTTACTATGCAGAAATTTTTAAAAATTTTAATGGTCAAATTGATAAGTCCTTGTTGAAGTCTTCTGAAATTTATGTCATTCTTTGAAAGACCTCCCCTATTCCAAGAATGTAAAACAAAATTAATTTTTTTTCCCTTAGATCTTTGCTTCATCTGGGATTTATTTCAGAGTACAGGGCGATAGAGGGAAAAGTACATACCACATTCCTCTGCTAATTCAGTCAGGCAGTACTGATTGCAGAATGACACAACATGGTTTCTTTAAGTCATCAGGTACTTACCATCCAAATATCATGAAACCATCCAACAAGTAATTCCTATATCAAACAATGTTAACATGCTAATGAAAATGTTAAAATAACACATTTGCAATTAGTCACTTAGATTAGTATTTCCTGAACTTCAGTCATACCGCTATAATTTTTGACATTTCCACATTAACTCCTATAATGTTATCATTATTTTTATTGTGAAATAAACTTTTTAAAATTAGTTTCAGCTGTACAACACAGTGCAATTGTTATACTTTTTACCCTTCAAAATGACAACCCTCTCCCCCAATCTGCCACCCCACTCCCCCCCATATCATACATATCTATTACAATTCCCCTGACTCCACTCCCACACTATACTCCATATCCCGTGACTATATATATATATTCAATTATAGTTGACATGCTGTGGTACATTTACACAATGGAGTATTACTCCACTATAAAGAAGAATGAAATCGTACCATTTGCAATGATATGAATGGACCTAGAGACTATTGTGTTAAGTGAAATAAGTCAGTCGGAGAAAGACAAATACCATATGATCTCACTTATATGTGGAATCTAAAAAATTGTATATTATTTTCTTAATACTTGTATTTTAATTGCCTCTTTTTACATAAACAACTTTATTTAAAATGGAAACTTTACATTATAATTTAATAGCCTAAGTAAATTTCTGAAAGCATACTTAAATAAATATTAAAATAAATTTTCACCTATATACCTCTGATATCTCCTTTATCCCTTTGGAAAACTGATCTAGTTAGAGACAAATATATAGAAGTTTGGGGCTCTCTGAAATAAAATATTGGGATGAATGACAGAAATTTTGTTTTCATACTTGAAGTGCTGGTGATACTCTTGTTTTTCTGTGTTGTTGCCTCAGAGTTTACTGAAAATTTAATTTGCTTACTTCTGTTACATTATGTGGTGTTTTAATTCATGAAAACAAAACTTAAATTTTAGGACCGGTCGAATGGCTCAGTTGGTTAAGAGCTTGCTCAAGAGTTTGAGCTCTGAGTAACAGCTCAGATAACAGGTTCGATGCCCGGCCCGAGCTGAGCAGCCGCTGAGCTGCCAACAGGTGGCAGGATGGCTCAGCTTTAAATAAAAAACAAAAAAACAACAAAAAAACCCCACTTAAACTTTAACTGGTCTGGTAAACAGTACACACACATACACACAAACCCACACACTTTTTTTTTTACTATAACAAAAGTAAATAGAAAATCTCATTCTGCCTCTGAGGAGGAAGCACGCTCTGCAACTCTAAAGAAGCACACACATTCCACGGCTCAAGACGAGTTTGCTCTTTGCAGATTAAAACACCTGCCACTATATCAAAAATAATGAAATAAGATGTCTGAAGAGAAACTGAAAAGAGTATTTATGTTGCCTACTTTTTGAAAAATGGAGAGCTTCAACATTAATTCCAGGTAGTACAGTTCTTTTGAGAATAATAATAATAATCCTACGTGGGTCCAACTGGAGCCCTAGCCATACAGAATAAAATGTTCGGTGAAGATAGATTCTTTTGACCACATTGTTACATTGTTATTGCTCCTTATGTCTAGAAGTAGGTGAAGATTTTACAACCTCATACTTAGACAACAGGATTTAAGTAATTAGTGAGGTAACCTGAGGCAATGTGCTTGCTGTAGAGACTCCTGGAGAATAAGACAGCTGAAGAAGAAATACAGGAGAGGATGTTAATTACCATTCAAACTGTATGTGAAGCCACTAAGTGAAAAGGGAGCATGACTGATTTGGTCTATGATGCTTAAAGTTAAAAAAAAAAAAGTCTTTGGTTAAGTGGCAATAATGATGTGAACTCTCTTGGACATCTATTCAGGACGTATCACTATTTCGTGCTACTGCCTCATCAATAATGAAAACAACAATAGCTACTGTTTAGGAAGTGCTATGCTTGCTGTGAACCAGGTGTTCTAGAAATACCATCTCGTTTACCAACCCTTAGGACATTATTCCCCCATATCAGACATGAGAAAGTGGAGCCTCTGAGAAGTGACATAATCTTGCCCAAGTCACACAATCAGAAAGCAGAAGAGCTGCGACTAAAACTCGGACCCTTAAGAGATCAAGATTTCCGAGAAACTGTGATGCTTCCCCAATCAGTGCAGCTCCTCCCACCTCCTGACACTAACCAGCCCTGCTCCTTCTGTCTTGGAAGGTAAACCCAAGCAGAAGAAAGAACCTGGCACCTCACACGCAGCCTCTCTCCTGGAGACAGAGAGCAGAGCAGTTCAAAGTGTCGAGTCTGGCTTTCGCTTAAGAAGGATGATGATGATAATTGGAGTAATTATTAAAGAAACCACAGGAGCCACATAAAACCAATATCTCAAAACAAAAAGTTTTAGATTTTTGCAATAAATAGTCTGTCATTCAGGCTACAAGTATTTATTCAGCATCCATGGGGGTGCAGAGCTCTGTATTAGCTTACTGTACCCCTTCACCCCCCCCATTTGGTTCAAATAATTCATGCAGTTTGGGCTGAAAAGAAACAAACAACACTTGTAGGACTCCATAAATCCCCCTGCAGAGCCCTGACTGGCAGCTCATTGCATTTCTTAAAGCACATTTCATATCCCTGGGGTGTGCAAAACACTTGCACTAATGTAAAATATGGGAATATCAAATGAAATGTTTATGGAGATTTTTTTCTACAGCTGCTACCTAGGAACTTTTTCTGTAGAAATGTTGCCAGGATTCCCCCAAATTAAACAGAAATATCCTTTTAATTAGAATCAGAAAATAAGAAAATTTGTTAGCATTTCGCATAGGTCATGAAGTCATATTATGAAGATGATTCTTAGGTATTTGGGGAAATATTTTATCAGGTACTATAAAAGAGTACTCTGTCAAAAGTAGTTGCTCTAAATAAACATAATATTGTGTAGTATATAGAGAATACTCTGTAGGATCTAGACTGTGATCCCCTTCTTCTTAACTGACTAATCATATCAGATAAAGAAGTCTCCAAGAAACAATGTTCTCCTTTGTAAAGTAGGGATATTATCTACCTCAGGGGAGAGTTATGGGAATTAAATGAAATTATGACCACATATAAAGCACATAGTAACCTTTTTGGCGCTTAGAAAGTATTCAACAAATGTTAGTTCCTTTCCATTTTTGCATTATACTGATTAATTACTGATTAACTACTTAGCTATTTAATAGTTCCAGTATACTGATTAATTACTTAGCTATTTGTTTGATTTCTAATTGACAAACAAAAGCTACAGGGGAAAATATAATATTAAAGAGACCAAGATCAAGGTGGTCAGATAGTCTTTGTAGCAAAGTTCTTCAACAAAGTGTTATAGGTACCTTTGATATAAGGTTGAAGTTTCTTTGCAGAATACATTAGGGTGTCATAGTCTAGTCTACAAAAAAATAAAGGACATTTCAATAGTGGTTTCATTTTTGACTTTTTGTGACAATTATCACCAAAGTAACCTTTGGTTATACACTAATTCTCATTTCACTATGTTCATAATTTATTTTTTATATTCTTCAAGGTACTCCAAATGTTTTGTGAATTTATTTTTCATCTTAAAAAGAATAGGTTTATGTTTTTAATTTTCAATTAAATTTATTGGAGTGACGTTCATTAATAAAATTGTATAGTTTTCAAATGTACAATTCTGTAATACATCATCTGTATACGCATATTGTATTGTGTGTTCACCACCCAGTCAGTTCTCCTTCCATCACCATATATTTGACCCCATTTTCCCTCTTCTACCAGCCCCTCAACCCTCTGGTAACCACTAAACTGTTGTCTGTGTCTATGAGTTTTTGTTTGTTTGTCTTGTTCATTTGTTTTAGCACTCAGTTTTATATCCCACATGAGTGAAATCATAAGGTTCTCAACTTTCTCTGTCTAAATTATCTTGTTTAGCATGATAATCTCAAGATCTATCCATGTTGTGATTTTATTTTTTAAAAAGCTACTGTAAGATAAGGTATGATGTATAATAATCATGGAATAATAATAATGAAACAATAATTATAAATGATAATATGTTAGCTAAAATACAGCACTTGTCACATGCCAAGTATCTGATGTGTACCTTTTGACTGTTTTAATCCATCCAACAACCCAAAGAGAAGGGTATTATTATTAGTATCCTATTTTATAGATGAAGAAATGGAGGCACAGAGTAGTTAAGCAATATGCCCGAGATCTAGAGTAGACATGTAGAGTAAGAGACACAAGGAAAGAAAAAGGAAGATAAATTATGTGTTTCTCTTTATAAAATTTTAGACTTTCTAAAATAAAAAATAAAATCTGAAGCTATTTGCTGTTTTTGTTGTGTCCCTAAACTTGTTTGGGCCGTTGCCTTATCAAGAATCTTTTCTCTGTAATAGTCTGGGTTTGTGTCCTTCGCCACAGGCTGTGCTTTTCTAATAACAGGTATCTGGATGAAAACTACAGAAAACTGAATCAAATACCGTTTTTTTTTTTTTTTTTTTTTGTGTGTGTGTGTGTGTGTGTGTGTGTGTGTGTGTGTGGGGTTTGGTATATAATACAAATGTCTATGTTTTTAAAAAAGTATTCTGAAGATTGAATAATTTTTTAAAAGTTATTTCCAAGGCCCTTGGATTGTAGGCAGAGTCTGTATGAGAAGACACAAGTGGCACCATCTCTTATGTCAAATGTGGTCCTGAGGTTCTGAGCTATACAGGTAAACAAGACAGAGTCTTGCCTGGAACGAATGAGGTACTTGGGTTGGTAATATCAGCTCTTTGATTTCCTGAAATATTCTGCTGAATAATATGAGTATATCTGTACTATTTGGAAAATGACCCATTCATAGTTCCAAGTATTCCTTAACAGCAACTGCCTGTCAGTGTCAAATCTGGCTGGAACACACTATAATTTCAATTAAGTGGCACACCATTTAAATATGCACATAAATAAATTGAATAGAAAAATTATGGAAGGAGAGCAGAGTGATCTAACAATAATGCATGTCAAACTTATGGTAAACACCTATCATGACAAATTTCCCTGACATTCTTCTCTCTAGTGAAAATATATCCAGTAATATTTCTATTAAGGATTCTTTTAACAATACACTTTTATGTTAGCAGCCCAGTTGTGAGTTGGAGAGGAGGAATGGAGATAATTTTGGGGGCATTCTGGTCTCACCTCACTTTAAGGGGGCACTGGACCCAAGTGTTAAGGGTATATTGCTGTGGACTTTGGTCTTCTGGGCTACATGGGAGAATCTGTCCACTCATAAGAGGACCGTAAGAGGCCAAAGGGAAGAGGGCATTGTTGCCAGTCTCAGGCCACTCAACTCCAGAGAGGAGGGTTTGTCTTCCCATGAGGCTTCTGTCCCACTGTGCCTCGGACAGGTCTGCAGGTGAGACAGAGTCCTCTCCTATGCAGTGGTTGTCACAAACCCAGCTCTGAGGACATGCGATCTATTCCCATCTCCCTCCCTTGTAAGTCTCCCCAAGTCCAAGTGAAGTGTGTGACTGTGGACATGGGAAAAAACAAAACAAAACCTCTTTGTGCCTCAGTTTCCCTATCTGTGAATTTAGGATGATAATAGAACATGCCGGACAAGGTGGTTGTGTGGATCAGTGTGACTTGTCATTAGATGATTGAAAGGTGGGACAGACCTAGGTTCAAGTACTGTTTCTGCTGTGCACCACCCCTGTGACCTTCAGCAAAGTGTGGAATCTCTCTGGGCCACAGTTTCTGTACACTGAAAATGGGAAAGTTCCCCTACCTTTCAGGGTGGATGTGAAGATAAAAAAACAATGTATGAAAGTTAGCTTGCTGGTAAGTATGCATTAAAAAACAATGTATGAAAGTTAGCTTGCTGGTAAGTATGCATTAATGTAAGTTATTTATTTATTTATTTATTTATTTTTAGCTGAGCCATCCTGCCACCTGTTGGTAGCTCAGTGGCTGCTCAGCTTGGGCCGGGAATTGAACCACTGTTGCTCAGAGCTCAAACTCCTGAGTGAGCTCTTAACCAACTGAGCCACTCAGCCAGCCCAATGTTAGTTATTTTAAATTGAGCCTTCAGGTGTGTGTCTGCTCTGTTTAAGGCTTGTGATACCTGCTTTAGGAAACATAGGTATTTAGAGTGTGGCTGGTGAATATCTCAAATTATGAAGAAGGAAGCTGTTATATCACTTTATTAGCCATTTTCTCATATTCTTATCTTCTGCTACTAACAGCTGTCACAAATATGTAATACCCTAAAAGTGGGTTGAAGATAAAGTTCTTAATTGCCTCTAAGCATTTCTTAGTCTCACCAGTTATCAAATGGCTTGCTTATGCTGACTCTGAGCCCATCGATTATATATGGACATGAAAACTGTTTTCTTCCAAATCACATAACATCTGATTGATATGTAAATTATATTTTGGACTTTTCCACTAGTAGATACTGTACCTGTAAACCACATACAGGTTAGCTATTTGTAATAATGTTTTAAAACACGAAGTCCCTTAATTTATACATCAAAAACCAAAAAATATATATTGTATTGCTCAGTACACATAAATGTAATATATATCCATGTATGTGGATATATATCCATATATATATGTGTATGTGTATATCTATATATGTAAATATATATATGTATGTATATATATATATATGAATAAAACAAGAACCTCTGTACCCTCTACTCAAGAAGTGGATGTGTCCTTCCCTAATTTCTCTTTCCTTAGAAAAGTGTAACCACTCTTTTAAGTTTTGTGTTTCTCATTCTTTTTCTCTTTATCTCAGTGTTGTTACATTTGTATGTATGTCTCTATACACCTCACCCACTTGCAAATGATTTAATGAAAGGGAAAATATTTTATATATCTCTGTAGTCCTCTACAGCTCCTAGAATACACCATAACCAAAAGAACAAATCCTCTACACATCCTGGCTATGTCAGCTTGAGAAAGTCCCTTGGCTTCTCTGAGACCCAGTTTCTTTCCCACTTGTGAAATGGGAATAGACAGTCTACTTTGTGTGGAGTATTTTCAGCATTCAGTGAATTCATACTGTCAAAATACTCTGCATAGTGCCTGGTTGTTGTAGCTGTTCATCAAATGTTAGGTCCATTCTCTCTCACTGCTTTGAACTAGGCCAGAAGACTTCAAAGATCCCCATCACACAACTTTATTAAATTGAGGTGTCCAGTTGCTGCTATTGTATTCACGGTACCTAGATACTTCTGGGTGGGTAGAATGAACACTAACATGTCTCTCTAACTTGTCAGTTCTATTTTATATTCAGGAAAGGTCTTTGCTGAATGGCATTGGTATTATAAACTAACCTGTATTGAGATGAATTCTGGTTTCTCAACCTCTTGATGGCCAAAGTAGTCCCATTATGTTTTTCAGCCTTTAATGATGATGCTCTCTATCTGTTAAAATCATCATTGGGTGAATGTATTTTGCATGTATATTACGTTTCCCCTATGAAAAAGCACACCATGGAGGCTTGTGCCCTGGAGGTACTGAAGCACTGGAGATATTGCCCATGTGGATAGCCAGGACTTAGAAATTACTTTTAGACATAGGTCCTATATTACTATGAAAATGGCCGTCCTTATTTTCATATTATCTTTCAGTGTCTGATGTCATCCTAAATATCCTTGATCCAAGATTATTTGATGTCCATCTCTGAGAGAGATAAATCATAACCAATATAATGTTAAGGAATTTATTATTAGCTTGTGTATACTGATTGGTTCTGGGAATACTTTAGAATGATCACTAATGCCAACTTTGAAAGACTTTAATGCCAAATGGCTAAATTTATTCCCAGTTTGCAGAGAGGAAGTAGAGGTAAAATGATTTATTTTAATCTAGTGGGGGAACGTATAATAAAAGGGTGTTAGTCATTTGTAGTGCTACCTCTTGATTTTTTATTTTTCTTTTAAAAAGACTTAAATGTTTATGAAATTTTTGCACAGAAAAATAAAGCTATTCCTATAAATCATTCCTTTGCTCATTCTTTTGATTACACAAGATAAATTACTTTTAAAAACAAAGCAATTTTTATTTTGTTTAACAAACTATCAATATTTCTTTTAAAAGACCTACTTATTCCTTACATAATTTTCAAAATACAATATGGGAAAATGTTCCTTAGCTCATTTCAGAAAAAAGAACAAAGAATTATCTTATTTGATTAGTTCACCACTGCTCTGAGGGGGGTGAAATGTAAGACTCAGCAGTCACGCTAATAACCAAAGCTTGGAAGGAACTTCATGGGTGATAATCTAAGTTGGCTGAAACTCTGGCATGGTTTCAGAGGATTGCAGTAGGCCATTCATAAAAGAACAGTAACATTGGACAGGCTCCTGCAGAAGCATTCAACTAAACAAATGATGTCTCTGATACAAAGACTTAGGAAGGAAACTAATTTAAGGCTTTGACCTATCAGGAAGAGACTAAACAATATATATCCATTTCCCTGACCATCCATCCATCCATCCATCCATCCATCCATCCATCCATCCATCCATCCATCCATCTATTTAACTATCTATAGTACTGATCAGTCTGTCTCTCAATCTATCAATCACCAGCTTTTAATAGAGCACTACAGGCCCTAAAATGTTCAGCAAAATAGAATACATGACAGCAAGTCCTTGCTACAAGATAGGTAGTACATATCATCAATTCTTTTTCCATAAATGGTTCTGGAAATGCAAAGTAATACATGAGCATCTATAAGCAATTATACCAGATTCAACTTTACTAAACAGTTCATGAAACTGGAAGGAAACTGGGCAATCCTCTAGAAGAAGGAAGAAAATGCAATCCTTTTTCGGATAGGAAAATATTACTGTTATATACATGTAAGTTTTCTAAAAGGACAGGAGACTGACATGAAGAAATAAACACAATCTCTAAAGCACTAAAGAGTGCATTTTTAGCACAATTGACAACATGTCCCAAAATGACAGAGATATCTGTGTCATAAATAGCAAAATTTTACTCAGACATTTCTTGCTATTTGCTAATGTTGCCTCTGAACTTTCAGGTCAATAATACAAATTACATTAAGATTTCGTTTAGGTACAAAAATTCTATCAAAATACCATGAAATTATAGCATGTTAAAAAATCAGCAACAAATATCACACTGGGGGAAAGAACAACATTTAAATAAAATACCTTCAATTTTCCCTGAACTCAAGTAATAGCTTCGATTTTATCATATTTTTACAGTTTCCATAATAGAAAAGTGAGATTAGGAGCAAGACCCTTATTTTAGAACACGTGGTCACTGGACAGCATTTTTCTCTTGAAATCAGGTTATTGCCTGACTTTTGAAAGATTATTTTGACCATCATCTTGCTGTTCTCATATAAATCTTACTTTCAACCTGAAAGAGACCAATTCCAGTATGGAGACTTTGGTAACAAACTCTCCATGACCAAAGTCATCATGCTGGGAAAATGAAGTTCAAACTAGTGTATTTGAATTACGGCATGAAGAAAGTCATGGAAAGTCTCTCCTCTTCAGGTTTCTATTTTCATAAAGCCTGATTTACCCAACTGCTCCATTCATAAAAAACATGGTATGATCCAAAAGCTAAAGCATGAGTTTATTTTTAGTTTGCAGTTGTTGCTATTGCTTTTATTTTCATTTTTATTTTTATTTTTTATTTTTTTTAAAGATTGCTTTTATTTTTATAGGAAAATACAGTTAAAGTAAAACAGATACAACTTATACGTTACATATAAAAAGATGGATCAAAATGTACTATTTTTAGAGGGAAAAAGTATATCTTAAAAAGTGAATATGGTAAATATTTTTAAATAGTACTATTTGAATAAGTAAATGAATAAATCTATCAACTACCTATCTACCTATAAAAAAGTATATTGCACCCTTACAGTGTGAAAAGCTTAGCGTGTTGCGAGGGAGCTAAAGATGCATACACTGCAAAAATGATTGGGATTTAAAATCTGATAGATACTCTTTGAATAAGTGAGTAATATTTAGAATCTTCCCATTGCAAAATTTCAGAGTTCCCATTATAGCTTTTTTCTTTTAGCACTTCTCACAGCATATACATTTTATTTGTGCATGTGGTATTAAGTGGCCATCTTAATAGGCAATTTTTGAAATCCTTAGTTATTTTTCCACTTTTACTTGTTGAATAATACTTTCCTTCTTCATTAACTAGTTATGTTATACATTATTTTTCACATATTAAATTGTTACGTATAATAGAAACTAAATGGAGTAGAAATTAAATCTATATGCGTATGTGTATACATACATAAATACATCTTATATACATAATATCTGAGCTATTCTATCCTAATGTTTAATTATCATTCCAGCACTACCTTTTTTATTATTGTAGCTTGAATAAGTTTTTAAAAATAGTAGGGTACCTCACTTCTAATACATTTCTTTTTCAAAAGTTTCTTTGCATTTTCCTTGTTTAGTCCTCCAGTTCATTTTAGGACTCCACACCCCAATTTGTTTAGGATATTTATTGCAATAATACTACATGTATAAATTATTTGGCAAAAATCAATCACTTCATAGTGCTTAGTTTTCTTAGTCATGAATAAGCTGTAGCTGTACATTTATTAGAGTCTTTTAATATCTTTTAACAATGTATTTTACTTTTCTTCATATAAGTTATATATTTTCCCTGTGAAGGTTTTCATAAAACTACTTAGAGATTTAAAAGTATGCTTTTGTTTTTTATGCAAACATGCCTCTTTTAAAACTTCTATTTTCTGGTATGCTATTGATTTTCTATATTCAAGATATATCAAATTTTTATTTTTTTGGCCTTTCTAAGTTTACAATACACCTAAATAAAGGAAACTCTGTGTTCCAGTATTTTATTTTCTATTCCTGTTAAAAGTCTAA
Source organism: Hipposideros armiger (assembly GCF_001890085.2). Taxonomy (NCBI): domain Eukaryota; kingdom Metazoa; phylum Chordata; class Mammalia; order Chiroptera; family Hipposideridae; genus Hipposideros; species Hipposideros armiger. Next base: position 54,379 of record NW_017731364.1, on the reverse strand, counting down.
TCACACAGTTAAGAAAGTGATGATACTATGGTACCCTTATTCAGGTTCATATTTCAACAGAAACAGATACTTTTAGTTCTTGTTACAGATATGAGTCCAAACTCCTTTGTGAATCTCAAGCCCATAGAACTGGACTGGGCTGAGTTTCAATTTCACTTTCTTCTCCAAACCTGTCAGACTTGGTTTATTCTTCTAAATACATGGTGTTTTGAGAAAACAAGGCAGACAACATTGTTTATTTTCCTCTTTACTAGAAATATTGTCCAGTCCATAGCTAGTCTTATACTAACATTTTACGCTTTCTTTTGCAAAAACCCAATGTTCAAAATTATTCAGTGCTTAGAGGACAAAACAATGTGTAAGTTCCTTAGGGAAACTGGTTTTTCTGAATTTTTCATTGTGTCCATTGCTAATTTTGTGGTGATTTTCCAAAATCATAATATATGTTAAATCATTTGAAAAAAATCATTCTTCTAATGAACTAACTTTCATTCATTTTTTTCTGGCAGTTTATATTTGATCATAACAAATTTCCTTGGGTTTCTATTAAGAACTGAGCACTATGGTAATAAGCTAGAGAAAATGCTGAAGGAATATAAGAAATACCCCTGGACCTTAAATGTTCAAGAGGAAGAAGTATGGTACCTATCTATAGTCAGTAGGCTTTATTAAAGAGGACCTTGAAGAATGAGTAGTATTTAAAGAGGAATCAGAGGGGCTTGGGGTGTTGGCATACCAGGAAAGAGGAAAATCTTAAAGCTCAGAGGTGGGCCCCTGATTAGCGCCACCTAAGTAGAGAAAATGGCAGGTGATACTTGAAAGCTCAAGAAGAACATACCTCCTTCATTCTATCCCCATCTCTACCATTCCTATGATAAATGTTTTAGCTTTATTTTTACTTAAAATAGTTATTTAAAATGTTATGATATAAAGTAAGAAAATTTGGTAAAAGGTCTCTATTGTCTTTTACTATTAGATTACAATCAGAAAAAGGAAGCAAATAATAAACTAGTGACACATTCGAAACCTAAAATGACTCTAACGCAAAGAGTTCACAGATCACAAGGTATCTTTTTTTTTTTTTTTTTTTAGCTGAGCCATCCTGCTACCTGTTGGCAGCTCAGCAGCTGCTCAGCTCAGGCTGGACTCGAACCGCTGTTGCTCAGAGCTCAAACCCTTGAGCGAGCTCTTAACCAACTGAGCCTCTCGGCCGGCCCACAAGGTATCTTATATATAAGCATCAACCTTTCTTATGTAAGAAGCTAAATGAACTGATTTGGACAAGAGAGTACAATAAACATGCAGTGTGTTAGACATCATGGATTTATACAATCACTGGATTAAGTCTTTAACCTTTATTCATAAAGGATTAGTTGGGATATATGTTTAAATTTATTTTCAGAATTAAATAGTTTATAATGGCCAAGACTAAAGGAATTCACCTCAGGTTCAATTTAGGGCCAGCTCCTATCATCTACCCATGACAATTGACTTCTAAACAGCATATATTATTTCACTCTTGAATCATTATGGAAAAGATCTAATATGCACAACCTGTGAATCTTCAATTGCATCGTAATATATTCACAATCTATTCAAATTAGGAAACACAAATAATACATCTGAATAGAGTTCTCACTTTGGGAGGTACAGAGAAATTAGTAAATTAATGTAGAGGTTGATTAGTAAAAGATACCCTATTGACCTGAATGACTTTACCTGCTGAGCAGTTTATACACAGTAACTAATTTACAGACTGGGGAAATCTTGTTACATGTTTATTCTCTCTTCCTCCTAATAAATTCTTCAAAAAACCTTTCAAAACTGCAATAACTTACAGGCATTGACATGAGACCATAATAAACCAGACAAGCAATTAAAAAGAAATGAATTTAGAGGTTTTTAGCCTGTGAAAGGCCTCATTTTGTTTAACTTATATAGTATGACAAGGGGAACCAAGAATCAAAGGAATTAAATTCTTTTTACATGAAACTTCTCTATCCCATTTAAATTCCTCTTACAAAATTACCTAGGGGCTATTTGATTGGTAGAAGGAGAATACAACTTTAAATCAAAGGTTCTAAAAGCGTGGCCTGCAAACCCCTGGGGTTCCTGAGGTCCTTTCAAAGGGTCCATGAAGGGCAGGCCGAGTGGCACATTGGTTAGGAGTTGGCTTGGAGCGCCAGCTCTGAGCAGCAGAGCCCCAGTTCGGATCCCACATGAGAGCCAGTGATGCTCCCTCTACAGCTAAGATGGTGAACAACAGCTCGACCTGAAGCTGAGCTGCGGTGAGTTGCTGGCGACGCCACAGGCTGCAGTGGGGCTGGCAGGCAGCGGGCGTGCGATTTTGTGAGCTGCCGTGAGTAGCCATCCAATAGCCAGCGAGCGACTGCCTCACCCGGGAAGAGCACAATGTTATACCAACATGGGCCAGTGAAGCGACGTCCTCTACAACTAGACTGAAGAACAAAAAGACTGTAACTTGTCTGTTTTTCTTCCCCGATTCCCCAACGCTGTTCCCATCCCCCAATTCCCCAATTTTAAAAAAAAAAGAAAAAAGGGTCCATGAAGTCAAAATTATTTTAATGATAATACAAAGATGTTACTTGCTTTTTCACTGTTGGCATTTTTCACTGATTGTGCACAAACAATGGTGGTGAACCTGATGGTGACTTAAGGCAGTGGCACTAAACTACACTGGTAGTTATTATATTCTTTACTTCCACACACTTCCAACCTAAAAAAAAGGCCAGTTTCGTTTCGCTTAAGAATTTTCTTGATTAAACAGTAAAAGTTATGAATTTTATTAAATCCTGTCCCTTGAGTACATGTCTTTTTAAATATTCTTTGTAACAAAATGGCCATGTAGAGCATTTCTGCTGTGTATTGAATGAAGCAAGATGGTTGTCACTAGGAAAGCACTGTTGTGATTGTTTGAGTTGCATGCTGAGTTTCTGATAAGATCAGTGATTATATTAATCAATATGGTTTGACTTTTATTGAATAATAAAATGTGTCAACATTTGGGTATGAATGACACATTGGATATCTTTTGAGGTTTTAAGATATCTATATAAATGTGCTAGGTTGAAGTGAACCGATATTTTCCAAAAGACTAATGTGATATTTCAAAACCAAGCAAGGTAAAAGATCCATTTAAAGTGTCAAATGAACCAATGGTTTTTAATATAACAATGTACAAAAGAACAATATCCATAATTATCTGAAAGGCTATTGAGACACACCTTCCTTTTCCAACTACACTTTATAAGAGGCCAGATTTTCTTGATATACTTTAAAGTCACAATAGATTGAGTGGAGAAGCAGCTATGAGCATTCATATATTAATATTAAGTCAGATATTACAAGATTTGAAAAAATGTGAAGGAATGCCACCTTTTTCCTGAAATAATTGTAGTTATTTTTCAAAAAAATATGTTAGTTCTATTCACGTATAATGGGTTCTTTATTTTTATTTATTTTATTTATTTATTTATTTTTTTTTATAGCATTTTTTTTTAAAAGATTTTTATTGGGGAATTAGGGGGATAGGAACAGTGCTGGGGAGTTGGGGGAAGGGGAACAGACAAGTTGCTGTCGTTTTGTTCTTCAATCTAGTTGTGGAGGATGTCGCTTCACTGGCCCAAGTTGGCACCATCACTGCGCTCTTCCCAGGTGAGGCAGATCAGTCGCCGGCTTCTGGACGACCGCTCACTGCGGCTGCTTGCCGCTCACGCTGGCTGCTGGCTACATACGGTAGCCCATGGCAACCCACTGCCACAGGGGCTGCAGCCTACGCCGTCGCCGGCGACTCCCGGCACCCAGCTCCAGGTTGAGCTGTTGTTCAGCATCTTAGCTGTAGAGGGCAGTGTCACTGGCCCTCATATGTGGGATCCGAACCGGGGCCCTCTGGCATCCCAAGCGAGTTCTTAACCATCGCGCCACTCGGCCGGCCCCTGGGTTCTTTATTTTTAAATAAATTATGAAATATTTATAAGTTTCTCAGTTTTAATTTCTAATATAATAAATATTGATCGATATAACTAACATAAACAAAAGCTCTTTGGTGTCTTAAATAATATTTAAGAATGTAAAGGGTATCTGCAGCCAACATAATTTGAGAACCAAAGTCTAAATAAATGTTGTGAATATTTAGGATTAGATTTTATTACTGCCTAATAGACAAAAAGTAAAGAAGTAATTATATCATATTTTTTCTTTTCTTTTTAAGAATAAAAGGACTGCTTTTTTTTTTTTAAGATCATGTACAAATGAGTATAATAAGTTTTGTGTAAATCATTTGGAATTTCAACTCCAACACTTACATAATATAAATAACCTTGACCAGGTTGTCTACTCTCTCCACATTCAAGGTTCTCATCTGTAAAATGAGAATAATAATAATAATAATAATAATAATAATAATAATAATAATACCTACCTCAATAGTGTTGTTGTGAGGATTAAATGAGATTATCCATGTTAAGTACTTGAGTACAATGATTGTCACTGAATAAGTATTTGTTATATTATTGCTTTGAGGATAGCTCCCGCCTTGATTTCATAGTAACAAAATGTGAATAATACTTTGTATATCTTTTGAGGTTTTAAGATATCAATAAAAATGTGCTGGACAACATAATTTAAATATTCTACTATTGCTTCATGAAATTGTAGGGGAAAATATTTATGGGGAATTGGCTTTTTAGTAAGGCGGGCAAAGGATGTTTTTCCTCCTGTCTTTGGAAAGGACTGTGTTTTCTGAGCATTGTCAGTGTTCATTCATGATTTAGAATTATTTTTGTGCTGAGTTTTTTTTATTGAATCAATCCAGAAGAAAGATTTGTATCTGCTGACACACTGGTTTATGCTTCAGTGTAATTGAAGGAAAAAGGTTAATTTAAGACTTTGAATAACCTCTTTTTTTTTTTGAGAATAATCAATTGTCAGATTTATTTTGAAATTAGTTGTAAGATAATTCATGTGTTTGGGAATCAAAAAACTATGGTAAATAACACTAGCTACCGTATTTCCCCACATATAAGATGCTCCCAT
>NW_017731364.1:43370-47269 GCF_001890085.2 Hipposideros armiger | reverse complement strand
CTTAAGAGATTTTTAAAACCTTAAGCCATTTTGTAAGTGTGCAAGCTAAAATTTTTTATTATTAAAAATAAATAGATAACAAAAAAACCCTATAAAATAAGGCATCTAAAGGAAACTCTTTGTGTTTTGAATAACAAGATCTACCAAATCTGCAGCGACGTAGTAAAAAAACCAAGGGAACATGAACCCAGAATTTTCCACATTGGAAGCGTACTGTACATTGGAAGAAGAAATAGCTCATGAAATAACTTCACTGCTTTCATGTGGGTCATAGGAACCAAAGTTTTCTTTGGGTTTCAGACCCTGTTATACCTTAGCAGAAGAGTCCAAACAGTGGTTCTTACACATTTTGAGGTAAAAGATCACCAGTTTTATAACCCTAAGTAAACATGGTATTTAAAAAGTCCATAATTCATACAACTCATGTTAGCCGATGACTGAAGACTTTCGTGCCCTTCAAAATGCTGCAAGACAGTCAAGCTGATTTTATATGTTGACATTTACAATGGGAAAGTGCATGTCATACTTTTAAAAAGGTTTTATGACAACTAATAGATCACTTTTTTTTTCTTTTTTGTGGAATTTTTAGTCTGAAAATTTCTTTCTGTGAAAAGGGTAGTCTGACTGAAAATTCAATGCTAGTATTAATTCTATGTTTCCAGACCACAAATTGAGGCATTACTATGAAATATGTTATTAGACTTTCGTTCTGGCTTTATATTATTTAGCTAATTTAGTTGGCTTAAAGGACTATATTAGTTGTTAACAATAAAACTTAATTCATATCAGTTGAGCTCCGGACTACATCTGGGACCTGTTATGACCTGATGTTGCGTGGGTTTATTTCAACAAGGAAAGTAAAAGCATTTTCACCACAGCTCTGATTCAGAAATGTTCCAGAATTCAGTTGCTCTGTAGCATTTGGACCTCGTCCACATATCAGTTATTGTAAATCACCTCCCACATCTTGCCCTCCCAATTTGAAGTAAGCACAATGTGTTTTTATCAGTCGCTATTTGAATTTGCATATGTTACTCAAAAGCACTTTGTTTTGCATTTGCAAACTTCAGCTTCATTTTTTTTTTCTCCCCAAATAATGTGTCTCCTTGTGAAGAATTACATGGAGAACATTTTGTTGTTCACAGTCATTTAAATTATTTACTGGCTTTTTTCAGTTCCTTGGAAAACACTAAGGATGCTCTCACAATTTGTCTGGCTTGTCTGGCTTTGGCACAACTAGATTTGGAAAATCATGTTGGAATGTGAATCCAAAGCATCAAAATTTGTGAAAGTGGAGTGTTATCCCAAAAGTGTCAAGCAGCCAAATGGTACCAGCTTCAACAATGGTGCCAGAATGTTTTTTTTTCTCAGAAAGACAGTTTCTGTTTAAATCCTTGTTTTTTGTCCAGCATCTATAGTTGGTCTATTTGTCTCAGAGAAAAACAAAGAGCCAGCAGCACCTGACGCTTTTATCTTTAACTTCCTTTGGAAAGTCACTTAACATTTCTGCTGCAATTTCTTTATTTTATTGTATTACTTCTTTATTTTATTAAATCACTTATTGATCAGATGTAATGGGGGAAGATTCATATTTTGTTAAATATTATGTTTTAGACAAATAATATACTACATTTTATATTTATGTACAAACACAAACCTAAAAGATCCAAGACTAGGTTTAGGTTGAAAATTATTTATCAATCGTTCATTCACATATATACAAGGTATATACAAGGCAGTTGCTAGGTTTTGTGAAGGAGTATTGAGATAAATCAGACAGAAATCTAAGCTCATTTTGTTCTATTAAAATTATTTTAAAAATATAAAAATATAATATTGTATAGAGAGCTAAATAAGAGAGGGAGGGAGGTGGGAGGAAAGATGTGAAAGAGAGAATAGGAGTGATAAAAAACAAAGGTGGTAGAATGTTAACAATTGGTGCATTTTGGATGATGAGTAAAAAGGAGTCCTTTGTACTATTCTTGTGACTTTTCTGTATATGAGATACTATTTGAAAATAAGAAGTTATTGAGTGTCTGCTCTGAAAAAATAAAAGGAGCAAAAATATCTAAGGGACTGAGTGTTTGAGATGTTAGATAGAGTCCTCCTCAATTATGGCAATGACATCTCAAGTCCCCTTTACCTCCCTACTGTTTCTGGAATTAGTCTTTACACTTGGAAGGCACTCAATAAATGTATAAACATTGAGTGCTTATTTTTTTTCCTTTGGAATCCCAATTTTCAAGCAGAATTTCTTCAGATCAGACCATAGAGCTATTTTAAACTGCATAAACAATATATAAGAGAAAATATGCAGGAGACAACTTCGTAAACAATTGTGTGTAAGCGTCACCAACTAGAAGGCCGTAGATCTGGACTGATCTCTTGTATTAATCTAAAACTCTATCCTCACTGTCAAACTGTAAGCAAGTTGCAAGCTGGAGTTTTATCTTTCTCATCTTTATATGTCCAGCAGAGAGACCCTTGTGTGTAGTAAGTGCTCAATTCATGTTTGGTGGCTGTATGAATGAATGAATACAGATTCAAACATTTTTTTGTGACAAAGATCTTCCAATTGATTTCTCTTCTTTTGTTTCTCACACCAAGGCTACACTGATCTTCATTAGGCTGAATTAGTTTAGAGGGTAAAATATGATCCATATGATTCTTTATGACAGACTTTCCAATTAGAACTGTAATGTGCAAACTATATGTAGGAAAAGGTGTACAGAAGTTTGCCAAAAGGAAAGCAGATTTCAAAGCCGGAAACTATTAATGGTCAGCTAATATATTTAGCATGTGGTTAAATACTTAACGTGTTTTATATTGTCTCTTTAAAATCAAAAGCCCTATGTTATGTATATATTTTTTCAATGACATTTGAATAATAATGTAAAAGGCATCAAAAGAGATGAAGGGCATTTCTGGACTTGGAAAAACCCCTCAGGTTTGATAATAACATTTGGAGTCATCTAAATTCATACCTATAATCACTTAAGTGAACACTGATGCTGCCACTGGATCTTATACAAATATTCAGATTTTTGTTTTCCTCGTCATTCTGAAGGTTATCTCCCTGGTCACTCTGAAAATCAGGTGACAACCATTTCCCATGATGCTTTAAGGGCTGTCAAACTGTCCATCAAGTTGTCACCTGACCAATCGTTCCCATGGTTCTTTTAGACTTCCAGTATGATAAATTGAAAGGCATTATTATCTGTCTGTTGTGAAGAGGAACTGTTTGGGCTTTGATAAGATATCACCACTCCCAGGTGAGAGGCGGCTGACAGCACATCAAGGAAAACCAACACGTAGAAACATTGAACAGGGGGGCACAGGTTTACAAACATCTGTTGTCATTATTTATTACTTTTCTTTGGGTTTAAGTTTCTGACTCATCCTTAGATAATTCAAGAACAGATATTTTGCTTTCTAGCTTGCAAATAACAATTGCTGCTCTTTTCATTTTGGGAGAGGAACCTTAAAATTGAAAACACATCTGCCTCCCTTGGTTCATGACACACAGCTTACAACCTTGTAACCAACAAGTTCTGTGTTCCTGCTGATGCCAGTATTTGCTTTTTTTTTTTTTTAAAGTACCTAAGAATAAATATACTTCACTGTAATAAATAATTGGAATTTGGGGGCTGAATAATAAAATGAATTACTTCTATCTTAGAGGTCATTATTAATGTACCAATATACAAAAAATACAAACTGGTTTGTGTTGGCACATATTAGTGAATTTTTATGAAGGTTGACAAGTTCAATATTTCGTGAGAAAGCTTTGTGACATTGTTATCAGCTTCATTTCTTCATTATTTTGAATTATGCTAATATATACTAATAACTTGAATTTCTATACAAGAAACACAAATGGAGGGAAAGACGTTGTCTTC
>NW_017731364.1:36198-38070 GCF_001890085.2 Hipposideros armiger | reverse complement strand
AAAAAAAAAAAAAAAAAAGGGTGATGTGTTTTGTCACATGCGCTATGCCATAATTCCCACCTGACAAACTAGCTGAATCAGTGGAAAATTGCGAGTTGTCAGCAGCAGAATAAACTGCTGTAATAGCTGATTAATGATCAGCACCTGTGACAGGTGCTGTACGGGACTGTAAACTTGGTTTGATTAACAGTCACTGGACGAATAAATATTAGTGACAGTCAGCAGAGAGCAAGTTTGCTTGTTTTCTTCCCTGTTAACAAATCGCACGCATTAAAGTTATTGATATTTCTGTCTGAGACACTCTATTTTTTTGTAGTTATCTGGCAACATTGGCAGTGAGTTATAATAGATTGTGTTTGTTTCTCTTCTGTTATTTTATTTCAGAACTAAAATTGTATTTTGATAAGATGACCTGTAGGGGTTTAAATCTACCAGTTGTGGAAGAAAAGACAAAAAAAAAACCCCAAAAAACAAACAACCAACAGGATTCACACTTGGTTTAAGTCATGCTCACCTCCTGGTAATCTGTGTGTACATATACACACACATACATGCATATGTTCATTATATCCATTTATATGTACATACAATAACGATTAAGAAATGTTCATGCTAAGGAAACACAGACACAAACTTAGGGTGGGTGATGTTCACTTATTTTTAAAAATTAAATTTTTTTTCTCAGATTTGGATATTCTCCCTGAAAACACTAGCTGTCTGAGTCCTCCCCATCCTGTCTCAGCTCCAAGCTGAGGAGCCCATCTTCCTGAGGTAGCTATTCGGAACTGCTGCCAGTTTGATTGCATCCACTGAATTGACCCGTTACACACAGGTTGGTCAGCAGGTTATTAACCTGTCTGAGCTGAGTGATTACTAGCCAAGCGTCAAGCTTTGTGGGAATGATGGAAGGAACCCAGCCTGTCTTTAGTTTTCATTTTTTAGGTCATAGTAACGGAAGCCGTTTGCCTTCACTGTGCTAGTTTTGAATTATGTATAGCATGGTTAGGACTGTGGGCTAGAGACCTGCTCTCAAACTTTGGCTCTAGTAACTAGCGGTGTGACTTAGGTTAAGTTACTTAATCTGATTTTTCAGTTTCTCAACTGTCAAATAGGAGCATTTCCAACCTATATTACAGTGTTACTTTGAGAATTAAATGAGACTGAGATAATGTTTGTAAAGCACCCTAGCACAGTGCTTAGCATAGAAAGCGCTCAATAATTAACAATTCAATTATTATTATTAATGCCACAGTTTGAAATTTGAAGTCAAATTACCTTCAGTTTCCATTTTACATGATGAAGTGCTTTAACAACAACTAATTATCTTTTTCCCTCCACATACCCCAAAATAATAACGAAACTTATTTTTAAAAAACTTGTTGCTTATTTATCTCTGAGTGAAAACTGAGAATCGGGGAGGGATATCTCTGGGTAATAGATATCCCAAGGTGCCATGCTGATTGATTCAGATGATGTTTCTCAGAGGCACAAAAGTTGGAACTGAAGGGATGGGGCAGAGGCTAGAAGAGGGCAGACTGTTTCATTCTCCCGTCTCCATAAAAATGTCTTCAAAAACATCTTGGATTATGATAGATACAGATCTGAGTAATGTTTATTTAGCGCAATCTCATATTTTAGTGGAATTGAGATAGTAGGAAACAAAGCATGAAAAAACAAAATGGAAAATAACATCAAAGCAAGGTTATTTTTTATAATTTATTATATCTATTTTGATATTAATCATCTAATAATAATGAAAGTGATGAAAGTACAGAGGGAGGGGCCGGCCGAGTGGCGCGATGGTTAAGAACTCGCTTGGGATGCCAGAGGGCCCCAGTTCGGATCCCACATATGAGGGCCAGTGACACTGCC
>NW_017731364.1:25691-29958 GCF_001890085.2 Hipposideros armiger | reverse complement strand
TGTGTGTGTGTGTGTGAGTCCTTTATCTCCTCTTTTCCTGCTACTTTAATGACACGTGATGACAGATTTTCTATGGGCTCTGTGCCCTTATATATGATCATTATATGAACACCTGAACATACCTTTTGGAGATCACTCAGGGAAAATAATCTGTTGTTATTTATTGTGGTTTTTAGCAGAATAAATGTACTGTAGTTGGTTGCTAACATCACCACCTTGTGTACAAATATTTTTTTGCACGCAGTTTCCTAATGTCATTAAGCAGTATTGTAATTTCATTACACAGTAATGTAGCACTTCGATTACAGATATTTAAATAATTTTGTAATTCAAAATCTGAAAAAGGAGCCCTCATACACTGCTGGTGAGAATGTAAACTGGTACAGACACTATGTAAAATAGTATGGAGGTTCCTCAAAAAATTAAGAATAGAACTACCCTACAACCCAGCAATCCCTCATCTGGGTATCTACCTGGAAATTTTGAAAACATTTATCTGTAAAGATACATGTACCCTGATGTTCACTGCAGCATTATTCATGGTGGCCAAGACATGGAAACAACCAAAGTGTACTTCAATAGATGATTGGATAAAGAAGATGTCATACATACATACAATGGAATACTACTTAGCAATCAGAAAAAATGAAATACTGCCAATGTGACAACATGGATGGATCTTGAGAATATCATGCTAAGCAAAATAAGTCAAACAGAAAAAGTCGAGAACAATATGATTTTACACATATGTGGGATATAAAACTGAAAGCAACAAATGAACAAACAAGGCAAACAAACAAACAAAAACTCAGAGACACAGATAACAGCATGGTGGTTACCAGAGAGAAAGGCGGGTGGGGAGGAGGTAGACAAGGGTAAAGGGGTCAAATATATGGTGACAGATTTGACTTTGGGCAGTGAGCACACAATGCAATATAAAGATGATGTATTATATATAATTGCACAATTGAAACCTATATAATTTTATTAACCAATCAATGTCACCCCAATAAATTTAATAAAAATTTTTAAAAATCTGAAAAGATAAACTATGGCTTATTTTTAGTCTTTTGTAATTATTTAATCACTTAACACATCTGCACTCATGTAAGAAACAAATCTATCCCAGAGCCCTCAAGAACTGAGAATTTGTCAAAATACTCTCTAAAACAACGGCCAAGGAATTCAGAGTAAACACAAAAAAAATAAATTAAATTTCCTGAATATTCATAATAATACTAAAAGTATATGCAGTCAGTGCCTATAGTATCTGACTAATGAAAATCTAACCATAACATAATTTTTAACTAAGCATTTTTAGCTCACCCAATAGGCTAATATTGGAAATTATTACTTACTTGAAAGCATCTTTTTGGTCTCTATCCAAAGATGAGGAGAACCTCTTGAGGAGGTTCTGAATATCAAACTTCTTTTTCTAGTGGCTTCTGGCATGTCAAAATCCCATAGCAAGTTTTATAATTTTCAAAAGTCCTTGGCGATCAATGAAGTTAAATTGATTGGACTCCATTATATTTCCAAAAGGACATACGTTGTGGTCTAATGAAGGAGGTAGTGGCTAGAGGGAAAAGACCAGAATATTCAATAAATTCACTGTAGGTGCCAAAGGAAACAAGCAAACATGATCCCTATTACGTGCTCACATTTCCTAAAACAGAAAACAATTTCACGATTGCTTTTTGTGACCTTTCATAGTATCTAAGCTCCTCTTTCTCCCTCTCTCCCCCTCAGTGAATTTATAACTTATGTAGCTAAATAGGAACTATTACAATTTGTTGAAAGTGGTATCCAATGCTGCTTTCACTTCCAGACTTTTCAAGATAGTTTGATTATATGGTAAACACTTAAGGATACATGGCAAAGTATAGCAATCTAAATGTGTGTGTGTGTGTGTGTATGTGTGTGTGTGTGTGTATGTTTGCCTGTCTGTGAGAAACTTGCATGTTTTCAAATGGAAGTTCACTTGACAAGCCTGATAGATTTTGCTATATTGACTAATGATTAGTTTAACTTTCTTCTAGCCTTGACTTTAATAGGCTCTTCTAACAAGAGATTAAGAAAATCTTGAAAAGGTAGGTAGCTTTGACCAAATGAATTTGAGGGTATTTTTACAGTGATAATTTCTCTAATAAATTTAGCAGCAAAATGCCAAAGTAAGGCTAGATTTCAGACCCTCTTATTATAAAAACTTCTTGTCAAGTCTTTTAGCTCTGGTTTCTGACTAATCACACATGGGAGAGATATTAAAAGGAGATGAATTTTTCTTAAGATTATTTATCATAATTTTATTATATACCATAATCATATTAACAGTATATTCATAGATTATCTCATGGTTTCCAAAGAACAAAAATGATTTCCTTTATGTCAACAGCAACACCATCAGGTTGGTAGGGAAGGTGCCCAATTGCATAGATGAGCAAATTGAGGATCAGAGACATGACGGGGAAACGCTCACGATCATGTAGATGTTAGTAGCAGGGCCAGTAAAGAATCCAGGCTTTCTGATTCTTAGTTCAATGCTATGTCCTCAACTCTCATACTGCTCTTGTCTTTGGGGACAACATAGCATTTTTAAAATGTAGATATTAGGAGGTAAGGCCATTTCCCCATGTTTGGTGGAGGTCTATTTATGTAGGATCCTATACTGGAAAGTCACCCTAGTGCCATGCTGTCAAACACAGAAGTAGGGCTTAGTACTTACTTACTCCTTATGTTTTTAACTTAGAATCCAACACAGAGTCATTATGGGAGGCCGTTTGATTTATCTCTGACAACAAATAAAAGTGTGTCCATTTATATTCATGATATATATATATATATATATATAATATATATATATATATATATACAACTTGTGGGACACCGAATGATTTTTAAAAGCATAAGAAATGTTTCTGAAATGCACCTAAAAAGGAATAAAAATCTGTAAACACTTTCTTATGGATATTTTTTTTGGAAGGCAGCAGGCTTCCATCCTAGTGTTATTTACTGAAATCCATTAAATTGTTCACCTTTTTGATTGGTTACATTTTGTATGTAAAATGCTGCAATGGAAATGAAAACAATGTTGCTACATTTTAATGTAGATGATTTTCTGAGGCAACAAGAATAGAATAAAATAGCTTGTATTTTTTTAAAAATCCCATTTTAACTTTAATTTACACAGGAGAATAAACAAATACTACTTGGTGGAAATCACTTAGGAATTTCTTATTATACTTTCTCCAAAAGATTCAGAGACCTAAACAGATTTCTGTGGGACAAAACTCAGCTAAATGGTCTGTTTGGCAGATACTTGAACATCTATGCCTGAAACATTACGAAATTGTCACTTAAATAAAGATGAAATTGAACAAACCAATCCCTACCTAGAAAAGAAGTAAACAGTGGAGTTTGATCTAAGCTAACTTTATTTCCCAAACTAAAAACCATAACAATAAAGTTCTTTACATGAGCAACTTTGTGCACTGAAAGGAGAGGCTGTCTAATTTCTTTCCATGCATCAAGCCAAAGAAAGGAAGGGAGAAAAATCATTCTTCTCTGTTGGCCTCCTGTGTAAAATTTCTTTTCATATCATCCCATCTAGTCATATCTTCCTGCAGTTCGAATTACCCTCTTTTCCTCAGACTGGTAAGGCAATGAAAGGATGTTTGTTCTGCTAATTAACTTTATTACCCTGATAACTCCCTGCAGCCTTTGACGAAAACAATTACCGTTACTCCTTTTTTCCCCCACTGGCAAAAAAAAAAAAAAAAAAAAAAGAAAAGAAAAAAAGAAAAAGAAAAAAAAAAAGACTATTAATTAGAACCGAGGCCCAGGTCCCTGCCATGTTATCCTGCCACGTTCCCAGGCCCTCGAGCAGGATAGCATTACATTGTCAGTAGTAATTTAGCTCTCATCTGTCTCTGCTAATTATTGTCACATTCATCAAATTCATCAACAAAAGTGCTCTCAGAAGGATTGCATATTTGCAGTTAATACAGCATAAACTGGTATTACCCATCACCACATTTGTGATGATGAGAGGGACACAACTTATTCATCCCTAATTAGAGCAAGCTGGGTAATTAATTATGCATTCCGCCTTATTACTTCTGAGTTCCCAGATATTGTTTGTCTAAAAAGGGGGAGAAAGCAGGAGAGAGAAGCCTGAAAATGAAAAAAAAAAAAAAAAAAGGGTGATGTGTTTTGTCACATGCGCTATGCCATAATTCCCACCTGACAAACTAGCTGAATCAGTGGAAAA
>NW_017731364.1:4490-22531 GCF_001890085.2 Hipposideros armiger | reverse complement strand
AGGGGCTGCAGCCTACGCCGTCGCCAGTGACTCACAGCAGCCCAGCTCCAGGTTGAGCTGTTGTTCAGCATCGTAGCTGTGGAGGGCAGTGTCACTGGCCCTCATATGTGGGATCCGAACCGGGGCCCTCTGGCCTCCCAAGCCAGTTCTTAATCAACACGCCATTCGGCCGGCCCCTGATTTGTACTTCTTAATCCCCTCTCTCATGCACCCATTCCCCTTACACCCAACCTGGCAACCATCAAAATACTCTCTGTATCTATGAGCTTGTATCTGTTTTGTTTGTTCCTTTATCCTGTTCTATAGATTTCACATATAAATGAAATCATATAACATTTGTCTTTCTCTGTCTGATTCCACTCAGCACTATACCCTCTACGTCCATACTTGTTCTTGCATATGGCAAGATTTCATTCATTTTTAATGGCTGAGTAACATTCCATTGTATATATGTACCAACTTTTCTTTACCCATTCATTCATTGATGGACACGCAGGTTGCCTCCATAACTTGGCTGTTATAAATAATGCTGCAGTGAACATATAGATGCACATGTCCTTTTGCAGTACTAGTGTTTTGGGTTTCTTTGAATAAATACCCAGATGATTACTGGGTCCTTGTCTCTTGTTATAGCCTTTGTTTTAAAGTCTATTTTGTCTGGTACAAGTGTTGCTACCCCAGGTTTTTGTTTGTTTGTTTGTTTCCATTTTCATGAAATATATTTTCCCCATCCCTTTACTTTCAGTTTGTGTGTCTTTCAATCTGAAGTAAGTTTCTTGTATGCCGCATATGCAAGGGTCTTTTTTTCTCATTTAGTCAGCCACCCTATGTCTTTTGATTGGAGCATTTAATCCATTTACAGTTAAAGTAATATTGATAAGTATATAGGTATTGCCATTTTATTATTCATATTTTTTTATCTTCTTCTTAAAGAAGTCCTTTAACATTTCTCATAATTCTGGTTGGTGTTGATGACCTCCTTTAACTTTTTCTTGTCTGGGAAGCATTTTTATCTGTCCTTTGATTCTAAATGATAGCTCATTGCTCACCATCTTAGCTGTAGAGGGTGCAGTGTCACTGGCCTTCATATGTGGGATCCAAACTGGGGCCCTGCTGCTCAGAGCTGGTGGTCCAAGCCAACTCCTAAAAAACGCGCCACCCGGCTGGCCCCTGACTTTTTTTTTTTATGTTTTCTACCTCCATTTTTATGTTTTTTATTTCTTTGTTGAAGTTCTCACTGAGATCTTTGAGCATCCTTACAACCAGCATTTTGAACTCTGTGTCTGGTCGATTGCTTGTCTCCATTCTGTTTAGTTCTTTTTCTGCAGCTTAGTCCTATTCTTTCATTTGGGACATGTTGCTTTGTTTAACCATTTTGGCTACCTCCCTGTGTTTGTTTCTATGTATATAAGGTAGGGCTTCAATGTCTCCTGGTCTTAGTAGAATGGCCTTATGTAGTAGGTGTCCTGGGTCCCAGTGGTACAGTCTTCCTGGTCACTTGAGCTGGGTGCTCCAGGTGTGTTCCTTGTGTGGTTTGTGTGTGTTTTCTTGTTGTAGTTGAGCCTTGGTTGCTGTTTGCACATCAATGAGAGAGACTGGCACACAGGCTAATTTGTTGTTAGGACTGGCTGTGACTATAGTGGAGGAGCTGTTGTGGAGGGGCTGACCCTAGGAGCAGGATTTGCTTCAGCAGGGCTCTGGTGCCTGCCCAGTCCACCATTTGGGTATGTCTTTTGTGCAGGTGGTTGGATGGTGCTCTGGTGTGGTCTGAAGCTGGCCACTGGGTATGTTGTTTCTGGGGCCTGCTGGGAGGGGCTCTATTGCAGGCTAAGTTCAACTGCTGCCTGTGTCCTGCCTAAGGCCACTTGGTATGAGCTACAAAGTGATCTGCGGATAGTTGCCACTTGTGCTGGGCTTGGAGGTGCCTGGGAGAGGCTTAGCTGTGATCTGAGGGTGGCTGCCATTGTGGCAGGCTTGGGGTTGCTTAGCAAGAGGTAAGGGGCACACTGAGGCCAGATTCTGCTTGTTTGGGGTTAGTGAACCTTTGAAAGATTTTAGGAAAGTCCACAGCATGAGCCAAGACAGGCCGTTTATATGGAAAAGCCATTGGAAGAGGCTTGAATGGGCCCACACATTGGGCGGGACAGGGTCTCAGGGAATCACCAAGGTGGGGTGAACAATATTAGCCAGGTTGATGGAGACTCAGATATGGTGGCCATCTGGGTCTGCACCCTGGGTGATAGGAGGGTTCAACAGAGGAACAATGGCTTCTTCCAGAACTGGGAGAAAGTTGCCCCTCCTGCCCTTGTCCTGAAATGCGAAAATTCAGTTCCTTCCCGTATGCCCCTTTCACCTTTTGAGCTGCCCCAGTGCTAGAGCTCAGAGTGAATGAGCCTTATCAGCAAGTAAGTGCATGCATGGGCTTTGTAAGAGGAATACATGGGAATCCAGCAGCCCTCTGTCTCACTCAGCCATGATCTTTGCTGGTTTTTAAGAGAACTTATGGAGATTTCTTGGCACTGGAACCCTGGGCTGGGGAGCCTGGTGTGGGGCTGAGATCGCTCACTCTTCAAGGGGGACCTCCATAGCTGGGATATCCCTCCTGATTTTTACTTGCCATATGCGGGTGTTGGACCAGCCGTTCTGCATCTCTGCCCCTCCCACCAGTCTCAACATGGCTTCTTCTGTATATCCTTAGTTACAGGACTTCTTCAGGTGATTCTCAATGATGGTTGTTCAGTAGTTTAGTTGTTATTTTGATGTAGTGGTGAGGGAATGCAAGCACAGCATTTACCTAGTCTGCCATGTGGCTGGAACCCCAGAACTTTTTTCTTTAATGGAGATGTCAGGACCTACTAACTGATATTTTTATTCTATTGGTCTTGGGGAGCCACTTGGGTGCTGACTTTTTAAAACATTCCCCAGGTGCTTCTGATATATATATATATATATATATATATATATATATATATATATACCCAAGCTTCAGGACTGGGGATAAATATATAAAATTAGAAATTTATATAAGAAGATTTAATTTTAAAAAGTAAAAATTTATTCAGATTATGGAACTATTATTGTGGAATGGATATCTAGAAATTTGAATGTATCATATATGGGAACTTCAGAGTTATCTGAAGTCCCTACTTAAAGCATCATGAGTGAAATACTTTATTTCTTAGTTAATCCAACCTGAGAAAAATATCTGATAATTCAAACAGTAAGAATAATATTCTGAATTCGCCACTCACTTCATATCATTAACTAGAATTACATGGTCAATTACCTTATCTCATTGGGAAAAACGAACCCAATGGAAATGGCCAGACAATTTCTGTGGCTGATGGATTCACTGTGGCTGATGGTGGTGGGACTGACTGGTGAATGTGGTCTGCTTCCAAATGGTTATCCTGCTGCACAAATGGTAACAGAGAATCCAGAGACCAGAATGTTTCTGCCGTTTGGTATATATAAACATGGATTAAAAATTACTTAATAGGTGCTATGTGCCTGCTTTTGTCTGCACTTTGTAACATATGCTTTGTATCATTCTTGTTGCATATGAGTGCATGGTTGTAGGAGGGGTTATTAGTCTATTAGTTACTCATTGCTTGTCACAGTCAGGCAACCCAGGCAACCACATGAAATAAATTGGAAATTGCCTGTTTGAATCAAACACTGATATTCCAGATTATGATACAGTTCCATTAGGAAGGTAGCTCACTCTCTATGAACTTCTAGCTCTAGAATTCCTGTGGTCTTATAAAGTCTTAGTTTAAATGTTTAATTATTTTTTAAAAACCTGAATTATATTTTTATCAAGTTTACTCAAAATAAAAAATTATAATCCATCCCTGGAAATTTAACAAAGAAAGGTTTCACTCAGCAAATTGGATTTTGAGGGCAGTCAACAGAGAATGCCTCACATCACAGAATAACTTGATCCTACTGAATTTTCCATGGTCTAGAGGAAGGTAGGCAAACTATGGCCAGTAGGATAATCTTGCCTGCCACCTACTTTTGTAAGATATTGCAAGCTAGGAATGGTTTTTACAATTTTAAGTGGTTGAAAAAAATCTTTGTTATGTGAAAATTACATGAAATTCAAATTTCAGTGTCCATACATAAAGTTTTATTGGAACATAGCCATGCTTCTTTGTTTCCATACTGTCTATGGCTACTTTTGCAATAAAATGGCACAGTTGAGTAGTTGCAACAAAGACCATATATCCTACAAAACCTAAAACATTTACTATTTAGTTCTTTCCAAGAAAAGTTTCCTTGTTCCTGCTTTAGAGTACTGTGTTTCTCACATTTTAATGTGCATAAAAATTATCTGGGATCTTATTAAAATATAGATTTTGATTCAGTAGGTCTAGACTGGGGCCTGAGGTTCAATTCTACATTCCTACCAGGATACCTGGTGATGCTGATGTTGTTGGTCCAAGGACCACACTTGAGAAGCAAGGCTCTAGACTAAGACCCTCACCATACAGGCTCACAAGACTCATGTCAGCTGGATCAGGACCTGATCAGGAATGTATTCATTTTAACTAAGCTCACAAGATCAATGTAGAAACCTAGAAATCTAATTTATTAATACGTTAACTAGAAATGTAATAAAGACTGATCCAGAATCTTCTGTTCCTATAGACATGCCACCTGAGATACTAAATTAGAACAGAAAGATATTTGCTAAAAATGGAAAGGAAACAGTAGGTTATAGTTGTGTGTTTAGATTGTTTGAAGACTTCAGGCTAAGAGAGATGTGCCATCTTGTTGCCACTGACACCAGAGTGGTAGCATCTGGGATTTGTTTTAATCAGGTATGGTAAAACACACAGACATGGAAATGACAGTCATGAAGGAAGAAGTTTTATGTTCCCAGATCCCGAGAAACGGGAGGCACAGCACATGATACAAGGGGGCCACACAGGGAGGCACCAGGGTTGGTCAGGAGGCAGAGGGCGTGAGGAGAAAATGTGGGTAAGAGACTTAATTGTGGTTTTCAAGGGAAGGAATGGGAGATGCAGGGTCAGCTGGTTTAATGTGAATCATTTCAGGAGGCACTGGTGTTTAGAGGCTGTCTCTAATTGTCTGGTACCTAGCCCTGGAGTGAGTAGGGCAGGTGGATAGTGGCCCAGAGTAGAAAAGCAAGATACAGGAGAGACTGGGGGTATGATCTTTGAATTGGTTGGCTTGCATATGAAAGTCATAGTTGCTTTGAGTTGTTTGCTATCTCTAGGAGCTAGCCAGTTCTGGGAGAGTTTGTCTCTCCAGTGTCATCAAGGCCCCAGATGTCAAAACACCAGAAAATACAGATAATAGAAAGGCATGATTAATATAGGTGGTCCTTGGGCCAGGGCACCCTTTCCCAGAAGGATTATGGGACAGAACTGCCCATATACACCTCCTTGATTTTTTTTCTGTTTTTGTAGTTGACCAATCTCCCTTCTAATTGACATATTCTTCCTTCAGATCTGCTAATTCTTTTAGGTTATGCATAAGTGTTTCTGGTGTAGGGATCCTTTGGCCTCTTTTAATTGATTTTGTGTGTTGTTGATTATCAAGTGCAATATGGCTCCAATCTATCACATATTGATTACCTACCTAGTTTAATTCAGAAAACAATCTCATTTTGCTCACTAGCAAGTTGGTGAGGGGATTTCTCTATAGTTCCTAACATAGACAACACTATATTTAATATATACAATAACTTCAACTTAATATGACTATTTAAATACTTGTAACACTCTACTTCAGGCCATAGAACCCTCAGGTTTTTCCAGAGGGTCACAGATTGGTGATGGTGACATTTAAGTGGTGGATTTGAGTGGGCCATTTTTTTTATGACACTATATTCACTCAGAGGATGGAGGTGATATTGAGGTCATCTATAAGCTTCTGGACAGAACTCCTTTCTTCATAAAGATGTCTATAGACCATAGAGAGGGAAAAAAGTTGTGACAAATGCCCTTTGCACAATTAACTGCAACATCTATAGGCTGATTTTGAGCACAGTCCCTAACAAGACAAACCCAAAGTGGCCTACATTAAGACACATCATAATTAAAATGCCAAAGGTTAAAGACAAAGAGAATCTTAAAAGCCCTAGCCACTTTGGCCAAAGAGAATTGCTTATAATGGCAGTAACTTCATTCCTCCTCTCATTATCATCACACAGTAGTTCGCTATTGTTGGTTTACTCTTTATTATTATCTTAAAAAATTATGATATGACATTAAAAAATAATTCCCTGCACCTACATCAAACTAAAAAGGTTTTTCACAACAAAGGAAACCATCAATAAAACAAAAAATCATTCTACTTAATGGGAAAAGATATTTGCCAATGATACATCTGATAAGGGGTTACTATCCAAAATTTATAAAAATCTCATACAACTCAACATAAAAAAAACCACAATTAGAAAATGGGCAGAGGACATGAAGAGACATTTCTCTAAAGAGGACATACAGATAGCCAACAGACAAATTAAAAAAATGCTCAACATCACTAATCATTAGAGAAATGCAAAAAAACCCACAATGAGATATCACCTCATTGCGGTCAGAATGTCCATCATCAATAAACCAACAAACAACAAGTGCTGGTGAGGATGTGGAGAAAAGGGAACCCTTGTGTACTGCTGATGGGATTGCAGACTGGTGCAGCCACTATGAAAACCTGTATGGAGGTACCTCAAAAATTGAAAATGGAACTACCTTATGACCCAGCAATTCCACTCCTGAGTTCTATCCAAAGAAATCCAAAACACTAATTTGAAAAAATATATGCACCCCTATGTTTATTGCAGCACTACCCACAATACCCAAGATATGGAAATAATCGAAATGCCCATTGATAGACGATTGGATAAAGAAACTGTGGTATATTATACAATGGAGTAATACTTGGCCATAGAGAAGAATGAAATATTACCATTTGCA
Source organism: Hipposideros armiger (assembly GCF_001890085.2). NCBI lineage: Eukaryota > Metazoa > Chordata > Mammalia > Chiroptera > Hipposideridae > Hipposideros > Hipposideros armiger. The sequence goes on along the minus strand of NW_017731364.1, from coordinate 15,581 downwards.
ATGACATGGGTGGACCTAGAGAATATTATGCTAAGTGAAATAAGTCAGATGGAGAAAGACAAATACCATGTGATCTCACTTTTATGTGGAATCTAAAGATCAGAATAAATGAACAAACAAAACAGAAATGGGCTCAGAGATATAGGGAAAAAAATATTGAGGGTTGCTAGGTGGGAGAGGGTGGGGATGGGGGAGAAGGTAAAGGGATTAGAAAGAACAAATTAGTAGTCACAATACAGTCACTGGGATATGAAATACAGTTTGGGAAATAAAATCAATAATGTTGTAAAGATTTTGTAGGATGTCAGATGGGCACTTGTCTTATTAGGGAGACCACTTCACGGACTGTATAGATGTCTGACCACTGCGCTGTACACCTGAAGCTGAATAATATTGAATGTCAAATTTATATATATAGTCACAGGATATGGAGTACAGCATAGGGAATAGAGTCAATGGAATTGTAACAGCTATATATAATGTCAGAGGGGCAATAGTTATCACTTTGTGAGGGGTGTAAATGTCTAACTATTACACTGTTTTGTACATCTGAAAATAATAAAAAAAACCTTCTCTGCAAATTTCATTTTAAGTATGTCATCAGTCTAAAATGATGAGTGGCTACTGAGAGAGAACTGAATCTGTGCCCTCGTACTAATTACCATATGACTGTGACCACATCACTTCTTCTCTTTGGCCATCAGTTTCCTCATCAAAAATATAGAAGAAGGGTATCAGATTATATGATCTCCATGGACCCCTCCTGCCTTAATACTAAGCTCAACTGAAATGTTCCTTCAAGATACACTAAAAACGTGGTTCATTTCTTCATCCCCATTCCTGGCATATGCCATATGGCACTTTGAACTTCCATTTAGCTGTTTTCCCTTTTTCCTGGTGGTCTTGTTACTAGTTTAAAGGTATTCCCAATTTTCTTCATCAAAATGGAAAAAAAGTTAAAAACTTCTTTGGGTAGATATCTTACTTAATTTTGTATCCCAGAGTATTTTGTATAAAGGGGCCATCCGATAGATGTTGTTTGAATTAAATTAGTATGGAAATGCCCTCCAAGCAAATGACTTTGAGGCGGCAGAATCTCAAAAGTTTGAGAGGCTGTAACCCTGCACAATAAAGCAGGACTCTGATTGGACGTGTGGCAATTCCTGCTGTCATATTGCAGTGACTACATTTATAAAATTATAAAATTGCTTCTCTGGAAACATTGAAAGAATAACTTGACTTTAAATTTCTTAATGGTCCATTATATTTCTTGTGATTAAAGTAACTTCTGATGGTCCTATAATTAGGTTCTATCAAAATCCTGCAAAGATCAAGATTTTTGCATTGAGATTAACATTCTCACATTATTTTGTGGCTTGTAGAAATGAAGACAGTCCATTTAGAATAATGTCAATGCCATACTTATCTATGTTTTGTTAGATATAAGAGAAATATTAAGAAACATATTTTCTTCTCAGTGCATTTCTGCATATGTGCAATGTTTTGGATCACAAAACTAAACTGTAGCTGTTGGTAGGGATAAGGTGGGGGCCGAATACAGAATTGGTGCCAACAGATGCAAAAATGAAATCTTTGGCCCAGAAATAACAGCTTACGAAAATACACACACACACATTTATTGGGCTCTTGAACAGATACACAGCCGTCTGTATAGACAAACAGTGCTGTTGGCCAGGAGTCCCGGAGGCAGGCCAGCCTCCCATCCAGATGCCACCGCCAGTGCAGAATCATTTGGCAGCTAGTTCTCTGGCTGCCAACCTTGTCTCCCACTCTCTGGCAAAAATTTTTACAGGGGCTGCTCAAGTAAATTAAGACTCTGAAGAGTTCTGTATTAATATGCTGTAAGGACACAGTGCCACAGGAACCCTTCATGTTATTTGAAGGTTTTTATTCTTTTAGTTTTTCTAAGTGTCAAAGGAGCCTGACTTCTATGTATTGGTCTACAGAGACACGCAATTGCTTTGGAAGTTAAGAGTGATATATTTTAATTTCTCTGTGGAGCCAACTTTCCTCAACCTCGAAATACCTTGACACTTTTTAAAACATGAGCAATCTGAAATACCCAAACCAAAAAAAAGGAAAGAAAGAAAAGGATAAAAGAGAAAGAAATAAAATATACAAATCTTTTTGGGAGAGTGAAAGAAATTGTTCACATCTCTTTAGCCCTGCCTAGCCAAGTGCATGCTGAAAAATCTACTGGTCAGAAGAATGAAACATGCATATTTTTTAAGTGAAAATTGAATAGTTATCAATATACTTCCATGATAGCTTGCATGTAGCACCAACTTCCTGGGGTGGGAGGGGCAAGGAGGAAATCAATATAAGCACTATCTTCTCAACTTGTAATCTCATCAAATTCCAATTTCTGCTTAAGCGAGGTTGTACCTGGCACCAGCACCAGGAGAGGCTTCTTTACCCACTGCCTGCTTATCCCCCCTCACAGCAGAGGGCTGGGCAGCCAGACAGAACATGTTGAAAGAGCTGGCTTTTTTTCAGCAGTTACTTTTCAAAAGCCAAGTTTTGAGATATACTATATCAAAGCACAGAATTATCAGAGAATGGCGTACTATGTGATGATTTTGATGAATTTGAAACATAGCTAAATTCAAATATATTTTAATTTGCACAACAAATAGGACTATAAGTTTCTGAATTGTCAACATAAAACATTAAACTGCTATCTTATACTGCAAGAGAAAAGGAAAAGCAAAGAGGTCAGGCTTACATGACTTATCTTGGCTGTGCTATCTCATTTTGTATACAGGTAACATTTGAATGGGGGAAATATTTTTTGTGACATGCCATATTCTTTCTCCAATTTACCCACAGGAATATAATGAACTCTTGAGGTTGACTTCTTAGAGTTTCAGTCACAAAGTAAGTGACCTTAACCATACAAGAAGCAATATTTTTCCTGGATGCTTTCAGTGGGGCTGCCATATCAACTTTACTTGAAGCAACATTAATTGCTCTCAGATCTCTAAGTATCATTGACATTGATAAATCATCCTCAGAGAGACATGAACAAATGAATCAAATGCTCATCATTGCATTCAGGAAAGATAAACATTTTTACAACAAGGAATAATACATCAGACAGCCTGCTTATGTAATGCTGTGTCTCATAAAGATTTCTTGATGAGCCATACAACCCTATAAACTGTGTGACTAATACATCGAAGAGACAGCTTAATCACAGCAAAGCATGTGGCTAAGGCAGAAAACATAATATTTCATCCCTTTTTCGACAAAAAAATCTATTTGGTCATTAGAGTCAAGTATAACTATTTGTTTCCCAACTGTACATTAATATTAAAAAGTCTTCCACTGTTCCATTGTGTAAACATGATAAAATTGTTACTGACAACATGGAAGTAATGTTTCTTTAATTAAAGTTCTTCACTAGTATGTAAAACACTTTGCTGTATAGAAAAGTAATAGCTATACAATTATATGAGCAATGGCAGTATTAGTTGTCTAATGTCTCCGTAGGAATTTTCACATTTACCAACCTAAATGAAGCCTGCTGTATTTACTCTGTATTGTTTTACCTAACCTCCCTACATCTCAGAAGAAAACCAGTGGGTATTTTCTCTACATAATTCTCTACTTTCAGTTGCAAATAAAGAGAACGTGATTTATCTTTCTTTGGAAACAGCAACCAACCACTAAGAAGAGCATCTTTTCTCTTTGTGAATTGAAGAAAAGGGTTAAATTAATGGAAAGATCTATACTCCTTTCCTATTGATGGGCCAAGAGGAACGGCACTCGGCAGTGCTCCCTTCTTTCACTGCCCTTCCTCTGTCTCCGAGCACCAGCTCTCCCATTAGCTTTCCGTGGACCATCTGTGTGCCTGCAAACATCTAGAAAGACATCAGCAGGTCCCAGCAAGGGCCACAACGCTGCCTGGTCCTTCTTCCCTGAATGAAAACTCCACACTTTGCCAGGATTGCAAATTATCTCCTTTTTTTTCTCACAAACATGTGCTCTCTGAAAGCCTTACAATAAATTTTGTGTTCTCAGTGGTACGGTATAGACTTAAGAGCAATTTACTTGTATATGCTTTAGTCTGAATACTCATGACAGTATTTTCAAATTATTTTCTACAAACACTAACATGTTACCAATAACGATGTTAGCTAAATGTGTGGACCACTTAATATGTGCTTTCCATGCATTTTCTTATCCAATCCTCACGAGTCTTTGAAATGGTATTCGTAGTACTTCCATTTCATGGATGAGGGAGGCGAGGATTAGAGAAGGTAGGTGACATGGTTAGGCAGTTGATCTGGAATTTGAACCTGGCAATCTGACTCCATAGCTCACATTCCATGCAGCAGAGCTGTTAGGTGAACAAGGATTTTGTGGTCAATGAATTTGGAAATGCAGAGTAAACCAAATTTTAAAAACTTCTTTCTGGCAGGGTTTCTCACAGTGTTTAACATGCCAGTGGCCACTGACTCTCTAAGGTGGCATATAACATGTGATATTTCCCAAACGTGCTGAGCCCTATTGATCTCTACAGTGCTTGAGCCTGACGGTCTGGTTCCAGAGGCTGGTTCTGCCTCTCACTATGGTTGCAGTCCTGAGCAAGTGATTTAACTACTTATTAAATTGCTTAATCATGAAAAGGTAATTTAATTATATCTAGTAAATTATACCTACACGACAGAAGAATGCCCAACATGTTTTTGTGTAAGCCAAAATATGATTTTCATTAATGTTCTGTTCATGAGAAATAGTTAACTAACCAGAGTATCTCATTCCTCCAAACAGTTTTATGAACCAGTGTTTGGATTTCTCCCAAGACTTCCCTAATTTAAAGCTTTTATACGTTGTAAAGTTTTTCAGGTATTTATATTAAAAAGGAGATAATATTTATTACAATGATATTCTCATTAATTAATGCTTTTTTTATTTAAAGATTTTTATTGGGGAGTTGGGGGAAGGGGAACGGACAAATTGCTATCCTTTTTGTTCTTCAGTCTAGTTGTGGAGGACGTTGCTTCACTAGCCCAAGTTGGCACCAACATTGCGCTCTTCCTGGGCGAGGCAGATCAGTTGCCGGCTTCTGGACGGCTGCTCACTGTGGCTGCTGGCCGCTCACAGCGGCTGTTGGCCACTTACGCTGGCTGCTGGCCACACACAATAGCCCATGGCAACCCACTATAGCAGGGGCTGCAGTCTACACCATCGCCAGCGACTCACGGCAGCCCAGCTCCAGGTTGAGCTGTTGTTCAGCATCTTAGCTGTAGAGCGCAGTGTCACTGGCCCTCATATGTGGGATCTGGTGTCCCAAGCCAGCTCTTAACCATTGGCTGGCCCTAATTAATGCTTTTTATAGTAATGGTTTTCCTGGGCATTTGTATTAGTCAATCTAGTTACCTTTTCATTATGTTAAATATAGGTTCTTTATAGCTGACATGTATATAAAAGAGTACGGCACAGTTTCTTAAGCTTTCTTGGTGTTTTTTTACCACAGTGCCCCTAGGCCAAAGGAAATGCTTCATAGTTTCAGCTATTAATCAGTAAGGTCCAAATGACTTAAAAAGTATTTATGTCTTAACAACTTAGTAACTTTTGAAAAATATAATACATACAAATTGAAAGAAAAGTATTTTTATTCTTAAATCACAATTATTTATTAATGAGATATATGCACCTGCTGGCCACTGCAAAGTTTTTCTTCAATCCTTGGAACAGACTGGTTCTCACCAGCCTTATATCCTGTCCCACACTGATTTTAATATGGTACTTGCTTTTAATCAAAACAACCCCAGAAAACTCAGCTTTGCAAAGATATAAAATTACTGAAAGGAAGGTACAATAATCTAATGCTGAAACTATGAACCTCCTGGAGGTGGTAGTTTTCACAGTGTCTGTGTTTCCCTCAAAAATATAAAATATGCCATAGTTCCCCCTGTGAGTTCACTATGGCACTCTGGGTCACCTCTGCACACAGTTTGGGAATTGTGGGATTAAGGTATTATATATGATAGCTTATCATTTAGCATAAAGTGTTTAAGTATTTAAGCTGTTTTATTTATTTATGAGAGAGAGAGAGAGAGAGAGAGAGAGAGAGAGAGAGAGAGAGAGGGAGAGGGAGAGAGAGGCTGTTATTTGAAACTGAAACTGACTGTAGTCTTTTTCATCTTTTAAGGGAGTTAGCCTACATCTCATGAGATGGGCAAAACATCTCTATACTATTCTTTTCTCCTTGGTGGAAGGAAGAAGAGAGGGTGAAACCCAGCACAAGAATGAGTCTGTTGCTTTGCAATGGGATACCAGAAGAACCTAGTTTAGAATAGACTAAAAGAACTGAATTGCTCTGCATAATCAAGTGAGCAACGAAGTGAAAGAGAGAAGAGGACATACAACATAGTAGAGGGCTGAACCTCCAAACAGCATAAATGGCTGGGGAGATTTTTCAAAAATTGTGAAATCTGATGTTACACTTTGCTATGCTACTGGGTTATGAACCCAAACATTTAGTGTATTTTGCTCTACACATATACATGTGTGAGTAGCTTTTTCTGTGGAAATCAGAGAAGGTTGAGGTTTACCCTTGGATTAGCCCAGAACATAAAATAAGAAGTGGTGATGCATAAGTGATAATGAGAACTCTGTGGAGATAGGCTCTGCAAGCCGTAAGTGACCATAATAACCAAATCAGCAGGAATGTCCAGAAAGCTTTGGGAGATGTATGGGGGGTTTGACAAGGAATGCTGAGAGATTGATTTAAGGCTTTGTAGATCATGAGGGACTGAGAAAGGGCAACAGCTTGGGGGTAGTGGAAAGAAGTCATTAATGTTGGGGTTCTGCAGATAATGTCAATTTAGTGGAAAGAGCTGACACTGGACATGAAAGTGCTTTTGGTGGCTCAAGAGACCCAGTCCCAAGGCAGGTACGTAGTCTGGATTCAGAGATACAAGTGGCATAAATCATGATATAAGAAAGCAGAACTGCCCAGGCTAACAGCAAAGTTTGTATATCAGATACCTGCCAGAATCATGGGTGATGCCCTCCATTGGTCAGGTCTAATTTTTTTCCTATTAGATAAGCAATTACACAGAAATTTCAGTCTGCAAGAGATCCAGAGACCAGGGAAAGAGTTATTTTGTGTCCCAGTTGTTCTCTACTCAAGATATTATAATATTCAACACTCTTGCGAAATACAAACACTCAGAAAACTAGGAATAGAAGGGAATTTCCTCAACATTATAAAGGGCACTAATGAAAAAACCCACAGCTAACATATTTAATGGTGAAAGAGTAAAATCTTTTTCCCTAAGATCAGGAAGAAGATGAGAATACACTGCTAGTTTTTTCAACATTGTACTGGGAGTTCTAGCCAGAGCAATTAAACAAGGAAAAAAGAAAGAAAGAAAGAAAGAAAGAAAGAAAGAAAGAAAGAAAGAAAGAAAGAAAGAAAGAAAGAAAGAAAGAAAGAAACTCAAGGCATCTACCCTGGAAAGAAAGAAATAAAAATATCTCTATTCACAGATTACATGATCCTATGTATAAAAAATCCCAATGAATACACAAGAAAACTACTAGAGCTAATGAACAAATTTGGCAAAGTTGCAGAGTACCAAACCAATTCACAAAAATCAGGTGTCTTTGTATACAACAGAAATGAACAATCAAAAAGGAAATTAAGAAGGCAATTCCATTTATTAGCATCTAAAAGAATAAAAGACTTCCATTCCATTAGCATCTAAAAGAATAAAAGATTTATGAATAAATTTAACAAAGAAAGTAAAAGACTTATATACTAAAAACTATAAAACATTGCTGAAGGAAATTAAAGATCTAAATGGGGTGGCCGGGTAGCTCAGTTGGTTAGAGCATGTGCTCTGAACAGTAAGGTTGCCAGTTTGATTCCCACATGGGATGGTGGGCTGTGCCCCCACCCCCACAACTAGATTGAAAATGGCGACTGGACTTGGAGCTGAGCTGTGCCCTCCACAACTACTGGATTGTCAGAAAAGTCATGATGCATTTTTGCAAAGAAAAACCTAGAAAAAATATGTCATGACTTTTCTGACAACCCAGTAGACAGTGGTGATGGTTGCTTAACATTGTGCATGTAACCAATACCAATAAATTGTACACTTAAAAATTGTTATAATTGCAAATTTTACATATATTTTATCACAATAAAAATATACTGGGCAATATTATTTAGGGAAGCTGAGGAAGCATATAAGTATCAGGAAAATGAATCTGTGTTTTAGGATATTGGAATTCTTAAAATGGGAAAATCTGAATAAATCACTCAGTCAAAAAAAAAACCTTTAGCATATGCCATTCAGATATCAAACATGTTTCTGGCTCCTGCTTCTTTTTTTTCATAAGTCTAAGCATATCTATATTCTCTGGATTGTAAGTAATTTGGGCATCAGTTTCAAAGACATGAGAGGGACTGTGGCCATTTTTAATCGACAATGATGACATCCATTACTTCATTCGTGAGACTTACTGGACAGGTCCCACTTGGCTCTTTGGTTGCAAAATTAAACAGAAAACTGGGTAACTTTTGGGCAAAGATTTCCCACAAGAAGCTTGCAGGTGTTGTCCTTCCCATAAATTCAGTAATGTGAAATTTTTCTTTCTGAGCACAATGAATATGGAAATTGGTATGACTTCCTTGAGAATATTAACAATCACCATTTATTGTTGTTCTTTTTCTTTTTTCCCCCAAGAGGGTCTATGAAAGAAAGTTTGATCAAGAGTTCCTGAGAACAGATTGTGAGGTAGGAGATCTGGTTGGGTTGTCTGGAACCTGGGAGTTGGAATAAAGGGTCTTTGGGGCCAACAAGACAGGTCCCAGACACTGCAGTGTGTGGACTCTGTAGGAGAGAGCTGGAATGATGGGGTCAGATCCAGCCACTGCTCAGGTCATTTGCTGGAGTGGTAGGGTGATGAGTAGCAAAGCTAATGCTGATACTCAATCTCTTGTCCTTTGTCTGAAATCCTTCTTATAGAATGAAATGGATTTAAATAAGTGAATAATAAGTAATTCATACTTTCTGCTTAGGGGTGAACATAAACACTACTGAATCTACAGGTGGGGGCAAGGAGGCAGCCTAGGCTAAAGGAAGGTGGTACAGGAAGAGCCGTAAGTGCTCTCATGTATGTGAAAACATATTGTCAGTGATGAAGCACTAATCAAACCTTAGTGCTTTGATTATTCATGGATGTGGAATTTAAGAGATATTCCTCAGTGGTAGAATATGGTCATCTTGGGAGCCCTGATAGCAAAACAAAAATAAAAGTAACTTCATTTATCACTCTATCACTGCAACGTGGTGAGAATTAGAGGAATAAACAAAGGTTCAAAAGGTCATGTCCTTGGAATAGAGAGGGGGATTGGAATCAATGGAATTGTAATAGATAAGCATGATATCGGGGGTGGAAGGGCAATACATGGGGGGAGAGGGGTTGTTACTCTGTGAGGGGGAAAAGGATAACTATTGCATTGTTCTGTACACCTGAAACTAACAATAAAAAATAAAAGGTCACGTCTTTAAGCTAAAAGAAGGAAACCCCCTCATTTTAATCACAAGTTTTAGACTTTAAAAAATGAGTTTATCATCTGCAGTCTTGGGATAAAACCTCCTTACAAAAGAGTTGTCCTGTATAGCATCACTCAAACTATATTAAAGAAGGATATTCATTTGGGAAACTGATTGCATGTCTTAGTAGCCAAGAGCTCATATTGAAAAGTTTACCATATGCTAGAAAATGTTCAAAGTGCTTTAAATGTATCCAGTCATTTAATGCTCACCACCACTTTCTCTTAGCTAGGTGCTACTATTATGCCCATCCTAGAGACGAAGAAATAAGCAAGGGAGGTCAAGTGACTTGCCCAAGAGCCCACAGCAAGTCATAGAGCTTAAACGCCAGCAGTCTGGCTCCAGAGTCCCTACCCCTACCCAATGCATCCTCCTCCTTTTCACAACTAAAGGTAAAGGTCTCTGTTGGAGGAAAGTGGTGCCAAATCAGTGCTTCCAAAGGGTGATTCAAAAGACATTGGTCCCTCAATATGTTTCATGGCAAGAAAAGGGTCCGCTGGTGAAATGCTGAGCATTACATTTCCGTCTTCCCTCACCCATTGCAGATCCATAGAAAGCACAAGTATTAAAAGGTCTGATAAGTCTTGCCATAAATAAACCTTTTTATAATTTGTTTCACCCAGCACAAGATCTTCATTTGCAAAATATCATATTACTATATCTCAAAATTGATAACTATATAAACTACACTTTGGGAAATGCTGCATTAAAATATTAAAATGCTGCTGTAATGAATGGCCATGTTATAAAAACAATTGTTGCTAATAGTTGATTTGACTAATGCAAAGCTGGAAGCTTATTTTTGAGGACCATACATAGATGGCAAAGCAAACCAATTCTTTAGGTTTAGTGAAATTGATCTCACACTGTGCCTTGACTGGGGAAATATTATCCAAATTAGATTTTCCTTTTCCCCAGGTTATAGAGATGGCTTTTCTATTTTTTTAAATTTTATTTTGCTTTCGCCATATTCTTCTGGTCTTATGCTGGTCTATATTGGCTTTAGTCACTTCCTTATTTTGTAAATTTGTACTATTTACAGATTATTTCTGAACTATGTTAATGGAATCTCTCAAATTTTACTTCATGGAGCAAGTACTTATTAATTGATTTTCATGAAAGTTCTTTCTAATATAGAAAATATGGGAAATGACTTGTCTCTAAATATGTGTCTTGAGTTTGTGTTGCTGACATGCTGTCATGATGGAGGAGGAAGATGGTTAGAGTCTTCCTTTTGGGGTAAAAGAATCATGTCTGGGCCTGGCTGAGTGGCATGTTGGTTAAGAGCTGGCTTGGGACTCCAGCTCTGAGCAGCAGGGCCTCAGTTTGGATCCCACATGAGGGCCAGTGACATTGCCCTCTTAGCTAAGATGGTGAACAACAGCTCAACCTGGAGCTGGGGTGCCTTGAGTCACCGGAGATGGCGTAGGCTGCACCCCTGTTGCAGTGGGCTGCTGTGAGCTACTGTGTGTGGCCGGCAGCCAGTGTGAGC
>NW_017731364.1:0-940 GCF_001890085.2 Hipposideros armiger | reverse complement strand
TACTATGTTCTCTTGTATGGGCAGAATTCTTGTTTGAAGTGAGGGCTAACCATAGATTTCTCGCCCAGCCATAGCCCAAACTAAAATTTCCTATAAAACAATTATATTCTGTGAGTCTCTGTGTGTGTGCATGTGTATACATATGTATATATTTATAAAATAAAAAAAGATTAAAGGTATATTAGTGAGAAATATCACCCATCAATCCACCATCATGAAACAACCACTATTAATACTTCAGTGACACTCCTTTCAATATTTTTTCTACCATGCCCTTGTCAGCACTTGGGTATAGCATTAAACTTTTTGATACTATTGTTAATTTCACAAGTAAAACCTTTTTTATTTAAATGTCCATTTTCTTTAATTATTTTTGAGCCTGAACATTTCTCATAACCAAGTTATTAGCTCTGTTTCTTCATTTTCATATTCCTTGCCCATTTGTACACATACACACACACACATATGTGTGTGTGTTCATTTAAAAAATAATTTTAATCTATTAACAACAGGTTGTGTCTGAATCTTGGCTCCATCATCCACACACTGTGTGTCTTGGAAGCTTACTTAATTTTTCTGCATCTCTGGCTTCTCATCTATGAAGTGAGGTTTATGACATCTATCTTCCAGGGTACTTAATAAACATTAAATGAGTTAATATATGTAAAGTACAGTGCCTGGTTGTGTCAGACACAACATTACAGGTTTACCATATTTCGTTTGTCCTTTGCATGGAGATAACTATATTTTCCAGCTCCCCTAAAATTGAAGTAAGGTCATATGACTAGGTCTTGCCAATGGAATGTAAAGAGAAGTGATATGTCACTTGTAGGCTGGGGCAAATAAGAGTTCTCTTTACCCCACCCACTGCTAGATCTGAGAGACTCTGAGATGGCAAAGTTGCAGAAGGGAAGGAAGGTGTTTCTTTGCAATATTACTT
>NW_017732749.1:227632-228651 GCF_001890085.2 Hipposideros armiger | reverse complement strand
AGCAGTGCAATGGGCATGTTAAAAGAATGAAACAAATACTTGTTATTAAATCTAAGTTTAATATTAAAGTACATTAATATGTCAAAATAATTTTCATTGTCTAGGGCAGGGGTCGGCAAACTGCGGCTCGCGAGCCACACGCAGCTCTTTGGGTATGTTCTGTCTCAAAAGTTTGCTGACCCTGGAAGAGCCAGTCCTGTCCCTCATGACAATTTAAAAATTATTTGAGAGCCATAAATATATTTTTACATAATCACCATTATGTAAATAACATTCTTTAAAATTGTTATAAATAAAACTATGATTGTTGTGTTTTCATTTTCAATTTTACTTCAGAGCCACATATATGCACCCAAAGAGCCGCATGTGACTCACGAGCTGTAGTTTGCCAATCCCTGGTCTATGATAATAGGTAGATGACCTAAAACTAGATTTACAAATGCGCAAAACAGAAACATAGAGAAACAGGTCCAATGAACTGAAATGTAGCCAAACCAGTTATGTAAAATATAACAAAAGGACACATCCTACTCGTAGCATTAACAACAATGATATTTCCAAGAATAAACTTAACCAGTTTCATGGAAGCCACTTGTCAGCAACAGTAACACGGACGACCTGGAAGACAGGAAATCCTGACTGGAAGCACAGAGGTGCGAGATAATATCTTTAGACAAGTACTTTAAAAATGTATTCCCAAATCCAAAGGAAGGGAAAGAACCCATATTTGAGAAACAGGGAGAGAATAAAAGCCAGGTTGGCAAGTCAGAGTGAAAGCGAATGTTCACGAGGTCCTCAGACAGACCCGTGCAAGAGGCGCGCGGGTTCCTGTGGTTCCTCCTCCCTCTCTCCCTCTCCTCCGTCCCGACCCATTCTCCTCCCCACCCCTTCCTCTCCTCCTCGCTTTCTCCTGTCCTTCCCTTGATTCTTTTTTTTTAAAATATATTTTTAGTGTATTCCTGACAATGGCTATAAAAGAACAGTGGAATTTGACATACGAGGTCTGACACTTAAGTTCG
>NW_017732749.1:222871-225534 GCF_001890085.2 Hipposideros armiger | reverse complement strand
TCCCTAAGATACACTGTCATCCTCAAAATTGGAACAAACATCGTCAGCAATACACAGAATAGTTGATTCTTTCCTCTCTAAAATTTAGCCAATCTTTTAGAAAACAATGAAACTTGGCTACTCATAAAGTCTCACTAACTGGTTTTCACATGCTTATGACTTGACCAAAATTAGGATGAAATGAGGGGCATCCTAAACTGGCAGTGTAAGTTAATTTCAGGGACACACAGCACACAGAATATTCTTTTACTGACAGGCACACTTAAATGTTTTACTTCAGTGCTTTATATTTAGATTCAGTGTAGAACTGAGGTCAAATGAAGGTAACTTAATCTTCGAAACATGCTACTTGCACTGAGAGCGGCACTGATGGAGTTTACACATTTGTCTTTTAAAGCCTCAAGTTCCTGGCACAATTAAATTGTTCTTATTCTAAGTGAACTAGAGTGGCAATGGTTTTTTAAAAGATTTAAAACTAATATATCCAAATATTTTATGAAGTTAGTATCCATATTGCATTTGCCTGTGAAATATTTAAAATCTGCATTTCCCTCTTCAAAGTGAAAAAGGTGATTGCTCATCTCTGGGAACATCATTGGCAGAAAAATTAAATTGTGTGGAAGCAGCGGAAGTGCCAGGAGCAAGATTCTGCAGAGGATTCCAGGAGAAGACAGCCGGCCGTTGCCCAGCTCCTGACCAGCCCGGGCTGGCCCGCGGCTCTGTCCCAGCTCCTTGCGTGATGGGCCCTGTCACCTTCGGGGTTTCTCCTCAGCCTTGGGGGGCCTTCCCTCGGCCATGTAATCACCCTGCTGCATTCCACGGCCCCCATGGCTCAGGGCCCATAACAGCTCAGTGTGTGTTCAGGCGTGACTGGTTACGTCAGCCTGCGAGGGGTGCTGGACAAAACGCCACAGCCCTGGCGACTTCAACAACAGAAACGTACCGCCTTCCCGTTCTGGAGACTGCAAGTCCAAGGCCAGGGTGTCGGCAGGGCTGCTGTCTGCTCCTGGCTGGCAGATGGCCACCTTCTCGCCGTGTCCTCACATGGTCTGTCCTCTGTCCACGGACAGTCCTTGTGTCACTTTCTTTTCTTTAAAGGACATTGGTCCTGTTGGAGCAGGGCCTCACCTTAATGGCCCTATTTAACCCGAATCACCTCTTTGAAGGCCCTGTCCCCAAATCCAGTCACATTCTGAGNAAAACATATTTGGGGGGATATACACATAATATTTCTAGCATGTTTATTTCTAAAGAAGCAAAATACAACTAGATTTTTGTTTTCTAATGAATGATTAACTTAGGCCAATCTTAGTTTTAACTTCTTGTTTACATTGTCACATTCTTAAGTTGTAACCTATTTACATTATTATTATTTTAATTTATTTACATTATTAGTAGTAGTAGTGCGGCGCCTACTAAACAGATTACTATAGAAAAAAGATAAAAGTATATCTATTTTAAAACATAACCACTATTTCCTCTTGCTACAGAAATGAATTATTGAAAGTAGTGAATTATAAATATGCTTATAGAAAATGATGAAAGCAAGTAACAAATAGGAGATAATGATTTGCTATGTCATTATACATTTTCTTTTATTTTGATTTCTGTACAATATAACCATGTTTGGTCAATACATGAAAAGAGAAAGCAAGTTGCAAAAAAACCACTGACTTTCCATACAGAGGTTTAAGTGAATTTGAAAGCAAATGTTGCTCATGTACACAAACACAAATACAATACTTAAGTACACCCAACATACACAAATACAATTTTTAAAAAAATGTGTAACTGTGTGGTGATGGATGTTGGCTAGACTCACTGTGGTGATCATTTTGCAATGATACAAATATCGAATCATTATTCTGTACCCCGAAACTAATATAATGTTATATGTCATTTATACCTTAATAAAAAACAATAAAATGGGTCTTAAAAATAAAGAATAGTGACATTGAATAACAATGTCTTCTGGATCAAAAGTCTCAGTGAAGCTGAACTCAGTTATTTTAAGTGATGTTAAGAAAACAAATACACTATGGAATACTACTCTGCCATAAGAAAAGATGAAATACTGCCATTTGTGACAACATGGATGGACCTTGAGATCATTATCCTAAGAGAAATAAGTCAGACAGAAAAAGTCAAGAACCATATGATTTCACTGATATGTGGGATGTAAAACTGAAAGCAACAAAGAAACAAGACAAACAAATAGAGAAACAAAAACTCATAGACACAGACAACAGTTTAGTGGTTACCAGAGGGTAAGGGTGGTAGACGAGGGTAAAGGCATCAAATATATGGTGATGGAAGGAGAACTGACTCTGGGTGGTGAGCACACAATGTGATATATAGATGATATATTACAGAATTGTACACCTGAAACCTGTGTAACTTTACTAACCATTGTCACCCCAATAAACTTTAATTTGAAAAAAAAAAGGTTATTTTTAGACCAAGCCATCATTTTGAGGGAGGGGAAGGGAATGGCAAGGGTTTGGTTTTGTTTTCTATGCAGATTGCTTCTTCTGTCTATGAGGGCAGGAGAGGGCCCAAGTGAGGGATGACCTCGTTGGTGTTGACCAGAAAATTTCAGACTGCTTGAGTAAGTGATGTTTCTGGAAAGGTTGAAACTGCAGTTAGGTCAGGTGTGAAGTCTA
>NW_017732749.1:215357-216962 GCF_001890085.2 Hipposideros armiger | reverse complement strand
GTTCACACAGAAACTTCTGGAACTCGTGCGTGGGAAGCAGCACAGCAGCGCTGCCTGAGCTGGTCTCAGAAGCGTGCGTTTAACTCTGATTACCCACGTGGCAGACGCATTTGACTTTAGTTCTAAAGGAAGAAGAAATCAGTGTGTTCAGCATATCGTACAATGTTTAGAAAATAGATTTGTTTCCCCTGCTGCTGACTTTGAAGTCGGCGGTATACAAACACGCTGTGAAACATCTAACTGCCATCAAAGGCCCTTGTCTCCAAGAGAAAACCTAAGCGTCCTCTCACTAAAACAAGTTACAGCACAATTGTCAAAGCACATTTGATAGAAATGGGTCTTTCAACCCGGCGGAGCCTTTTTCATCTCTACTGGAAATTGGATTAACTCAAAGGTTTTCCTTTCTCGTTTCTCACTTTTTTTTCCTATTTATATTTCTAAGACCCTGAATGAAGCCTTTCATCTGAAGATTCATAGACTAACCTCCTTAAAATGCGCGGCGTTAGCTCTGGGTATCCACTTTAGCAGATGTTTCTAAAATTTCCTCTGTTCAGTGTTATTTGAATTCTCCTCAAATAAGTTCAAAGTTTTACAACACACAGCATGCTCATCGTCCCTAAGACTGAACTGCAGCTCTGAAGTCTCATCTTCATTAAATGGGCCACACGCATGGCATGAAGCAGAATGGGAAATTTGACCAGGAGCAGCACGAAATGGTCTAAACCTTGCAACTCAAAGTGAGGAATCTTGTTTAATGTAGGGTTTTTGCAGCTGACTTTCATTATATACTTGTCAAGGTTAAAATTGCTCCATGCATGCCATCTAACTCAATGAAACTAACACAGTTACCCCTTTGTGNCAATTTATCATAGAAACAGCAACAAAGACAGGTAATGAGCTTCCCAGGTTTAACCGGTTTAGCTGAACAGGTTGGTGTTCACATCGGAAGGTGAGACAGCAGGTATTCCCCAGAGCGTGGCAGGCAGGGGGAGAGGGGTGGTCCTCAAAGAAAGGTAAGACAGAGATAATAAAAACAACTTCTGTGTTTTGAATTCTCCTTTTTACAGCATTATTGTGTCTCAGAAAGAGAGGGCGGTAGTTAAGATGGAGTTTCTACTTTCTTTTTCTTAAATCTAAAACAGAATGAAAACAAAGCAGTGGCAGAGGCTGTAGTTTCTCAAAGCAGAGAATTCGAGGGGTGCGTGACTCGTGACAGAGAGTGTGATGCTGGGGAGGAGAGGAACTCCTTTCTTTGATTTTAATTCGAGAGAACCCTGTCTGCTCCTGAGAGGGGCTGCTGTTCTCTGAACATCCATTTGCAAATTTGCTCTTGAAAATGGGGTTGGATTAGGATCTTGGCTACGCGTATCTGATTGCAGAATATGTCGGGTGCCACCAGTTTCCCAACAGGAGGTAGAAGAACTCAGAACAGTGAGGAAACCGAAGACGAGGATCAACAAAGTGAGTTTTTTCTCGAGATGAGAAGACCTTCCCACTTCAAATCGCTCATTGGATTCACACAAAGGCCCAAGAAGCAGATGAGGGCAGGTTGTGGATTGTGGAGAGAGCCAGGCTTTCCAAACTCATCAGGTGGAGCTCTGTTCT
>NW_017732749.1:210106-212832 GCF_001890085.2 Hipposideros armiger | reverse complement strand
GTGAGGGTTTAGGGTACAGCAGACACAGGGTCCTGTTTCACTCACTGACCAGAGCTCAGCGTCTCTCTCCCACTTCCCCCTCCTGTTTCTGCCTTGTGGTCGGGGTCTGGGTGAGAAACTCAGCCCTGGTGTTACTCTCTGTCAACCCACTGGCAGGTGGCCTGACCTCCCACGGGGCTAAGCAGTCTGGTGGCTGTGGGCCGGGCACCTCAGCCAGCCCTGAGCAAGCGGGCCTCCAGGGAGCCTGCCCTCACGTGGACACCAGAGTGGTGATGCCACCCCCTGTCTGGTAGCCACAGGCAGGTTCCAGGAAGGGTGCCAGAGTCCCCCCAGGACACAAGAGCTGAGCTGCTTTTCCCAAACCCACTGTTCACCGCGCCCCAAGGAGGGGCTTCTGGGCTTGCTCAACTCCGGGTGAAATGGTTCTTCGTCATCACCTCAAGTGCCCATCGCAAGGGACGTGCGCAGGAGTGGGGACCTGGACAGAGCAGCACGAGTGTCAGGCCGGAGTCGCTCACAGCGCAGGCCGAGGACTGGCCACTCGCCAGCTCCGCACTCTGTCCGCTCGTGATGGAGCCAGAAGGGCGCCAGCTCCTCCCAACTCGAGTCCTGCGACCCCACGAGTCAGTAAAGGGGGAACGCTCCCCACCATGGGCGTGGGGCACAGAGACCCTCAGTTACCCAGGTCCTGGTAGGTTAATGAACTTAATGCTCAATTTCAAGAGCAGGGTGGCTGACATTAACACATTTCCAGCAATATTTTGAAAGATCATTCATTTGTAGAATTTCATAGTCTTAAGTTTTAATCCATCACCAGTGATTGACTTTCCCCAGATATTTTCATCTAATCCTCATTAACATTCGGTCATGAATTCATACTTAATTAAAATATATAATCATGTTTTAATTCCTTGTATGTCTTTCTAAATTCCTTGTTACTTATTAATACATAACAGGGCATAATATTTGCATTTTGATTAACTTGCATACTTAGCAATCATTTGTCATTGCTTTCCTATCTGTTGACAAACAAAAGCTAATCCCCTAATCTATTAATCTAGACTCCCGCTCCAGGAGTCCTTTACCTTGTAATTTCCCACTAGCTGACAGGGTATTTACACAGGCTTTCTTTCTTTGCTAAGTTCTTCTCAGAATCCTTACTCTATCCTTCAGGAATGCTCACCTTATTAAGTTGCAAACTCCAGTGATTTGCTTAAAATTTATGTATCCGGGCCAAATGGGGCCACACATAAAGTGAGTGGGGTGCAAACCAAGCCCCTCAAGTGACTGAATAGCTCTGTCACTTTTCACAGCAGGGCCCTTTCATTGTGTGATGTGCCGAATCAATCCTGCTCCAACATNAGGCTCATTTGGTGACTCTGTCAGGTGACAGGGAGCTTTTGACCAAGAACAACGAGTGTTAAGAACTTAGTGAATCTTTTCAACAGTCATAATTCTTCTTTTTGTAAGTCTCTAGGAAGCAGTCTCCCAGGTGTGAGAGAAGGAAAACCTCCAAGATACAAAAGTACTGATTTCTCTGGGATCTGCCATAAAAAATAACAGCTGTAGAAAGATGGGCTTAAAACCATAGAGATGCTAGCTTACAGTGAGACATGGGCTCAGGAGGTGAAAGCTCTGAATTGGAGCAAAACAACCACTGGACTCAAGTTTCCATTTCTTAAGTGATGCATTTAAATACAATAAACGTAAATATTAACTAAAAAATGAAAGGAACCCACACGAGTGTTCTCTTTCGGCCACACTGAGGTAGCCAGTACCCGACTCAGTCTCTCAAAGTCTGAACAAAATACGTACAGTAATTGTTTGCAGGTGATGGACAACCTGCAAACGCGGAGCAGGGGTGTGGTCAGCCCACAGGGACTGCTCTGGTGACATCTCTAAGCCATGAAGCTGAAAAGGAGGGACAACGCCGAAAGCAACCATGCCACTGAGTGAAGGTGACAGATACCTGAGATACTAACACAGTTGGGATTTGGGGGAAGAGTACTAGAAAAGGGGAGATCAAGACGAGTGGGTGACGAAAGTCTACAAGGAGATTCTTTGACCAACTCTTGCTCGAATGTGCCGGGGGGCGACACCCTGGGAGACCAGGTGACAGCTCCCAGGAGAGGTGACACCCCAGAAGCCACGGTGTGCTGGGGACCCCTTGTGGCTGGTGTGCATTCAGTGACAGCAAAGTTGTTGGGTATTCTGAGAATATACATGGTAACTATTGACGGCACTGATAGGAGAAATCCAAGCCTAGACTGGGACTTTTAACACAAGCCCAACAGAACTGTAGATACAACAGGCAGATAAAAATCTGTATCTATCTAGATCTGAACAGCACTACTATCAACAGCCTCGTTGATGTGACATGATTCATACAGGCAAACACGCACATCACTTATGTGTTATGTATGCCAGACCCCAGAGTGATGGAATTCAAACTCTCTTCAAATGCTTGTAAAGCATTTACTAATATTTTCCCTGTGCTTGTTCATCAAACAATCCTCAACTAATTTTAAATTGTTGAACTCATTCAGACCACCATCTTTGACTAATGTGGATTAAACTGGAAGTCAACAACAGACAGATTAGCAAAAACTCACCCACAGAGTAGAAAGTAAGCAACACATTACAAAATAAAGCCTAATTAAAATTGCAAAGCAAAATTTTAAAAAACATATTTTAAATAAGTCATAATGAACTTTCAAAATATCAAT
>NW_017732749.1:206233-207422 GCF_001890085.2 Hipposideros armiger | reverse complement strand
AAGTTTCTTTACTCATTTGAAGTTTCTTAATAAAAGCTTCATGTTGGTCCCATTAGGTGCTCAGTTCCAAAGAGAGAGAACTGCAGTCCCCCGGCCTCTAAATCATGTTCTAAACCTATCTTTGTCTCTTTGTCTCTTTTATTTTCTTTCACCCTGCGTGGTCCCCTCTCACTCATCAAGGCCTGAGCCGCACGGGACGCGGCAATGCAGCCCTATCGCTGAATCGCTCTGTGTTCCCACGAGGACCTGTCTTGCCTCCGAGACGTTGTGTGTGTTGGATTCCAGTTGGAAGTGTGTCCCCCGCCTCTGACCAGCTGAACTCCTAATCCTCATTCGGGGCTCCGTTGAGAGGAGATTTTTTTTTTAAGACAGCCTGTTCTGAGCTCTAAAATGGCCTTCTATGTGATTCTCTCTGTTTAGTCAGATTAGAGCATTTTTATGTAGAATCCTTCTACTTCTGTGTTTTGAATTCTCTCTCTCACTAAGTTACAAGGTTAGTGAGTAGATAGCTTGGCTAACACTGGTCACAGCTCTATTCCCGGGAGTTAGCAGGCTGGCCAGCACAGGGCAGGTTTTAATACTACGTGAGAGATAAAGAGCCAGTGTGTCCAGGTCGTTGTCTGGCAGAACTCTGCTCACAAAAGGCCCCTCCCAGACCTGACCTTCACGCCCTGTTTAAAACAGTTAAACTTGAACTCATCTGCATTTGGCTTGCTTTCTTTGTCTCCAGGTTAAAAGATCAGCTCCTTTAAAAATTATTCAGTAGTCCATATATATAATATATTCAACCTCAAAAGAGCTATGCAATAATATATTTTGACAAAGAATTATACTAATAAGGAAAGTTATTTTCCCTTAGATTTTCAGAAAACACCGTTTGTATCAATTATGTTTTTATTTTATTTCTAAATGCCTTAATGAAAACACATACATACAGCATCAAAAAGCATGAAGCATTAAGCTCGTGTATACACCTTAGGCAATTTTATTATAAGTTTATTGTAAAAATAAATATGTTTTGGTAGCTATAGCATTTGAAGCTCTCTTTGGGGGTAATGTGTCTTGAAAAAAAGTATTACTTAAAATGGACAATTTTCTTTAAAGAGCTTTTTTTCTTAAACTTGTTTTCCTACTGACATTTCACTCTGAACATGAGTCTTGATCACCAATGCACATTTTAAAAATCAGT
>NW_017732749.1:149471-200433 GCF_001890085.2 Hipposideros armiger | reverse complement strand
CAGAGTTCACACTCTTGAGCGAGCTCTTAACCAACTGAGCCACTAGGCTGGCCCTACAGAGACCATTTAATAAAGGAATGCTGGGATTATTGTGTTAGATACAAAACTGCTCAGTGAGAAACAGGACAATCAAACATCACCTTTTGGTTATCTTTTCCACTGATTGGAAATTATTTGTATTTCTACCAGAAGAGAGAAACTTTATAAATTCACTTCTGCCCTTACAAAGTTATTAAACAGCACATTCAATAATAATAAAAAAAAGCAATCAAATTTTCAAGCCCAATATTGCCTTTTTCAAGTATCAGCTAATTTTTCTGACAGAGGCTATCTAACAAGTAAAGAGAAAAAAATATATATATGTCAACAACCAGGGCACAGTACTGAGCTGGGGGTGCTCGGCCTGTCCAAATGGGGCAGCTGATCTTGGCTTTTCCTCAGACCTGTGACAAATAGTTCCAGCACCATCAGCTGACTGTCACTGCTGCATGTCCTGCACTGGAACCCAGAGACCACAAGATGGAAACGAGGTGAGGTCCTGCCCACCGTCTTCCAGAGACAGTCCTGTCCACCCGTCCTGCACTTGCATTGGGGTTGACGACGGCTGAAAGCCCAGTGTAACCTGGAAGTATGTCCCCCTCCTCCTCCTCCTAGCACGAGGGGTCTCTGTTGCACCAGGGCGGGTCCAGAGCCTGGCACTGAGACCGACACCTGGGCTCGTGGAGATGCAAACTCGGGCTCCCCACACCTAACGTGTCAGCCACACTTCACCAAGACCTCCAGGCAATTCACCAGCTAACTGAAGTTTGAGAAGCATGACCTCAGGAGGTAAAAAAAACAAAACAAACAAAGAAATAGCAGACCTGTCAAGATCACTTTTCCTCTAGATTCACCCTTTTCAACATTTAGCCTTTCTCTGGATCTTGCAGTTAGATCAACTGACAAATTGACTTCTTCAAATAACAGTGTTTGGTCATTATTTTCTGTCTTCTGAATCTAAGTGTCCTCACAACCAGAATAACCAGCTCCTTTAATCCTCTCCAAAAAAAACAAAACAAAAAAACCCCCAACCATTCATTATACCCTCATTTACTACAAAAGCAAACTCAATAGTAGGAAGAAAACATAATTTGCAAAGTCCCAATGCAGGCGTGTGGCACACAAAAAAATGCAAAGCTAATGTCAACCTATCCCAAACCTTTTATTTCCACCTCTTCTGTCTGTGGAATGAGTGCCACCAGCCTTCCTCACCAGGACAATGAAGGTCCATTCACGCAGACAGGCCCGCAGTGACCATGGGAACACAGGCTCAGTACAGGAAGGAGCTCCCGGGGTGCCCAGGGCAGGAGCACCCCCAATGCGACGCCCGCTGCGTCAGTCAGCCGCTGTAGCTAGTAGAGGAGCATTGCATCTGGAACCCACAGATCCAATGGTTTCTTTGAAACCATGTATCTGCCATCAGTTTTGGATGTTTCAGCCCCTGAAGCAGGGCAGAATCCCAGACGGTTCATTTCTTAACCCAAATTCTGTAGGAGGACAAAGCTCAGAGGAGACCATCAATTTACTGATCTAGTTTGCAGATTAAAACCGCTGCTGATTTCTGGGTTTAACCTTTTAAGACCATTCATCTTTTAAAACCTGCACACCAGAAATAAAGAACCTCTTCACATGTAAAACTTCCAAGCATTTGCATTGTTATAAATTCACTTTTCAATGAGTTTTTCTAAAAGATCGTATCTGCTTGAAGGTTCCCGTTCTTTCAATAAAAAAAGACTGAAAAAGTTAACATCTCTGAAGAGAGACTAAGGCTGGGAACAAGGTTAATTTGGTTCAGTCTTGCTTTGAATGACTTATCATTATTCACAATTTCTTATATTGAATTTTTTAAAAAGAGAAATTCACTAGGAATTTCAGCCACACTAAAAAAAGAAAGTCTCTATAGGTTGCCCTACACATTTAATTTAGACTTTTTTCTTCCAAATGAATGATTGAACTCTTTTACTTCAAAGTGTATTTTTGCAGAGCTTCCGTGTGCCCCCCAGCGAGGACACCGCATGAACTGGCAGTGTCACAGCTACTTAGAAGTGTGCTAATGTCTTCCTCCCAAACATCCCGCCAACTCTACTCTCCTGTCTGGACCTCAGTTGGCTCCCTCCCAAATCAAAGGCAACAGCAAAACACCTCCCACCTTCTGCCAGTCTCACCTTGACCTTGACCTGCGTGCCCCTGCCTGCACACCTGCTTCTTGAAAGGTCAGCCAAGAGCTCATGAAATTACTTGCTGATCTTAGATTCATTCCTCAACCCACTACATCCACTCACACTAGCTCTCTACAGAAGGTGCCAACAGGGCCCTGCCTCTCCAAGTCTTCAATTACCCTTCCAGTTTTCTGATTGGATCTCAGCTGTGGTCCAGGCCATCTTTCAGGACTGTCTCCATTCTGAGTTTCCATGACACCACGATCTCTGTCCGTTCTGTCTTCTCCGGCCTCAGTTTCCTCTTCATTTTTGATGTGGTTCTCCTTCTAGAACCCACGCAGGGACTCCGTTTTTCTCACCCCATTTCTTTTTTCCTTCCTCTTTCCCACATCGCCCACCTCTTTTCCACCCCCCTCCTTGTGGGTTCTTTTTGATACTCTTCTCTTCATCGGATAGGGCTGCCAGGTTAAAGAAAGATGCCCTGTTAAACGGGGTGTTCAGATAAGTGCCAAATAAATTTCTAGCATAAGTATTTTACAGCTATTTCATGGGACATGCAGATGCAAACAAAATATTCATTTTTATCTGAAATCTTCATTTAGCTGGATGTCTGGTATTTTCATTTGCTAAACCTTACAACTATGTTACCTGAGAATGACTTAATTCCCTCCTATAGCCTCCATGAACACGAGGCTACGGAATCTGTATTTCCAACCATGAGATTTCAAATGAGCAGCTCCACCTGGGTACCCAGAACACCCCAAGTCCAGCCTACCATCCTCCCACGACTGCTCCTCCTTCGGGCCTCGTTTTGCTAACTTACTACTCTTGCAGTCTCCAAACAAAACACGTGCTGCATTCCTAGCCTCCCCCATCTGTCACAACCCACGTCCCCTTGTCCTCATTAAGGCTGCCAGCCACATGACTCCTTTACCCTGGTCTGTCCCCAGGGCCACTGCCTGAGTCAGTGCCAGGTAAGGACTTGCTTCCTGGACGGAGCATCTCCCCGTGAAAGGTCTCCCGGCCCTTAGCCCCTCTCACACACGTTCCGTGTGAAACATGCAAACCCAGCTGTTTCACTCTTCATTAACATTGACGAGGCCCTCGTCACCTTCAGTGTTACAGTGAAATGACAACACTGCACATGACAAAAAAGGCCCCCGTATTCAGCCTCCATCTATGCCTCTAAGAACATCTATTTCCACTCTGACTTGAGCCAGAGTCAACTCTCTTGAGTGGCCTCAAAACACGAAGCTCTTCTGCCCACTTCTACCTTTTTCCAGAGCTGCTTCTTGTGCCTGTATTGGCCAACTCACTTTTTCCAGGCAAACACACATTGTCCTTAAGTTTTGCTAGTTCTAGATACACGTCTTATTGGACAGTCCTCATATATTTGGAGACATTTTCTGGCCACAGGTCCTGTCTCAGCAAGGACTCACTCCCCTGGCCTCCTCTGTAGCCGGGTGTTCTGCATGTGACCCAGACTCTTACGTGAGGCTTTGACTTAGAAAATGA
This sequence comes from Hipposideros armiger, assembly GCF_001890085.2. Taxonomy (NCBI): domain Eukaryota; kingdom Metazoa; phylum Chordata; class Mammalia; order Chiroptera; family Hipposideridae; genus Hipposideros; species Hipposideros armiger. The sequence continues at coordinate 196,720 of NW_017732749.1, read as the reverse complement.
AAATGGAAGAAGCAGCCACTGAGTGCAGCCCCTGTGTGTTGGAGACACGATGTATTTTGTTTTTATAGCCATTAGCCCAAAGTAACTATCCAGTAGTTTTCCTTTAACTCTCCCTCCATGTTAATCTTTCAAGTTCAGGATAAACATAGCTTGGATGATTTTACCTTTGTCAGCACTGCACCTGGTCCAAAGCACCCACATGCCAAGGCCGCACTGTGACTCCCTCTGACCTGTTCATCTCCTCCCACTCTCCACGCTGCCCAGCTGCTGTGCACACTCACGGTCATCTCTGTAAACGTGCCTCAGGACGTTGTTCCGCTCAGGTCCCTGCCGCAGCCCCTCACTGCAGCTGGAGCCACCGCCCGTTCCTGATGTGGCAAAGCAGACATGCCCCCGGCAGGCGGGCATCGGGACACCACCAGCTTTGAAGACCGCATCCTTCACAGCTGTGGAACTTCATGGAAAGTAGCTGACATCCCTGAGCTTCCCAGTTCCCGTTTGTATAACCCAGCTGCCAATAGCACAGTCTCATGGGACTATTGGGACCAGCAAATGACCTCCTCCATGGGGCAGAATGAGACAGCAGCTTGAGTTCAGTTTCCCCCGAGGGCCCTTCTCCCCAACTTTCTCTCACTCCTGCCCCATCCCACACCGTGCCTAGCTCACACGTCTACACCACACTGTCTTCATTTTGACTCCTCAAATTACCCAGACACATTTGGCCGTTTTTCGCTTTGTATTCCCTCTCTGTGGGAACATTCTTCCTTCAGTTTCTTTTACAGCCCAACACGGCTCTTTCTTCAGACATAGGCCTAAATGCCCTCTCATCAGGGAGATTTCCTGTGGTCACCACATGCAATGAAGACCCTGCCATCCCTGTGCTATCTCTCTCTTTTGAATCATATCTAAAAATACAAAATTTATTTTGCGTATAAGTAAATAATCCACCTGATTATTGTCTGCCCTTCTCTCTTCCAGGAGGATTGAAGCCCCCGAGGGCCAGGGCAGCGGCGTGCTGAAACCAGCTCAGACCAGCTGGCTGATGGGTGAGTTACCAGGAATCCTGCGGGCCAGTCGTTCAGCATAGTGGTTATTAAAAGGTGTGCCATATCAGTGTGAAATGAAAAGAAGAGTAATAAATGCCCAGAATGCACCTCTTCCTAATCATTTCCAGAGACCCCTGGCGGCGATGGCGGGATGACTGCCCAGTGGTGTGCCACACACGGCTCGCTCTCTGTGGTCAGCGTCACACTCATTGCTGGAAGGTAGCCACAGTGAGACTATCAGCATCACAGGAACCAGCAAACACTACACTCAGGGCTTTATTTCTTTTGGAATTTGACCAGAATTGGGAAAATGTCAATGATGGAGGTTAAATGCACCATGCCTCAATGTCACATAGTGAAAAACACAAGCAAGCATGAGAATGTTCTCCCAGTATTCAAAGACTAGTATTCGATATAACTATTGGGTTGTCGGAAAAGTCATGACATATTTTGTGTGGTTTTCCAAGGTCATTTATTTATATAAAGAAGAAAAATCAATCAGTGATATATTGCCCATTTTGTTCGATAACCTTTTGCCATCTTTCAGTGAGCTTCATAATTCCTTGTTCATAGAAGGACCTGTTTTTATTTGTGAAAAACTGAACAAGGTGCTGATTTACAGCCTCATCTGAATTGAACAATATACCATGCAAGGAGTATTGAAGAGAGCGAGACAAGTGGAAATCTGACGGTGCAAGGTGAGGCGAATATGGTGGGTGTGGCAACACATCCCATCCAAGCTCCAATCATTTTTGACAGGTGATCAAACTTGTGTGTGGTCTTGCGTTGTCGCAATGGAACACAACTCCTTTACAATTAACAAGCTCTGGACATTTCTGGATGATGGATTCATTAAAAATGTCCAATTGCTGACAGTATACATTCGAATTGATTGTTTGGTTCCTTGGTAGGAGCTCGAAAAATATGACACCTTTAAAATCCCACCACACTGAGAATATAACCTTCCTCTGATGAAGGTCTGCTTTTGATGTCGTTTGAGGTGAATCATGACATTGGGACCAAGACCATTTGCATACCACATTGTTGTAAACAATCCACTTCTCATCACCATTATCAGTCGCTTCAAAAAAGGATCGTTTTCCTCATGTTTAATGAGCATATCGTAGATGTTTATATGCATCGTCAAATGAACTTCTTTGAGTTCATGCAGAACCCAAATATCAAGCTTGCTTACGTATCCCAGCTTCTTCAGGTGGCCATGAACACTTGAATGATGGATGTTCAATGCTTCTGCAATCTCTTGTGTCATGTAACTTGGGTTTGACTTGATCTATTCCTTAATTTTGTCGTCATCAACCTCGGTGGGCCTCCCTGACCGAGGAGCGTCATTGAGATCAAAATCACCAGCACAGAATTTCATGAACCATCATTAGCACTGACATTCTTGTAGAGAATTGTCACCGTAAACTTTATGCAACTTTTCACAAGCTTGATGCATGTTCTTCCCTTTATGGAAGTAAAACAGTAAAATATGGCAAAAATGCAGTTTGGTCTTCCATCTTCAACTTGTTGTAAAATCCCCAAAACTCAACCAAATCGCTCAATTTCTTATTAGAATGAAGCTAGAACTGTCAGTTGTCAAATGACATAGCAATAACATAGATGCGAGTGACTCTAGTACTTCCAAAAATGAACTGGTGCCATCTATCACAAACATGCACCATGACTTTTCCGACAACCCAATAGTATATAATTATCAATATAATTTGATATAATTAGTATTCAAAGAAAAGTTGCTATGTCATTGAGAAAGTTCTGACATAAGTCATCATTGTTTCAATTGTATCTTATTCTTTAACGTAAGAAAACGTATTAGTCACTATTTGTGTCAAAACTATACTCCTTTGTCAACTGCAACCAGGTTGACCTTGGATGGGAGATTCTGGCAAAAATCAGCAAAACCATTCTCCCTGTCCCTCTCTCCCCCGCCCCCATATATGTGTGTATATCTATAACATGCATTTTCCCCAGGAGCCAGTTATTAAACATCTGTTACCACACTACTGGGAAGAGCCTGTCTATCATTTTATTGATCCACTTATTGCCTAGAATAGCACTGCAGGCACTGGCTGAGTGTAATTAATGTTTGCTAAATAAGTGATTAAACTGGGTGACATGAATTGACTGAATCAAACACATTTTAATCATATTTAGACATTTAATATTGCTCAAGGAATATGAAATTCTAATCACTAACCAATTTATCACTTCCAAATTTCATTTCTGCAAGACCCTAGCTAAAAGTGCCCCTAGCTAAAAAATTTTTTAACTTGTATCTTTCTGATAAGCTTTGAACATCTCATGCCCTGGCCTGAAAATTAAGTGTCATTATATCTTTTCTCATAAACCTAGGTGCCACTATTTTTAAATCTTTATGCAGCAGCTAATGATATATTTATCATTTATGTTAGAAATCATAATCTCCTTTCCAATTTAAAATTACATAAATATTCATTTCACTTTTTCAAATTGCATCTGATCCTTTCCTCTTTGTATTAAGACCCTACTTGCTGCCTAGGAGAATATATCAGTGTCAAGAACTGTGACTGGCCTGCAGTTTTTCCTAACTTTCAACTTGTCCAGACAAGTTTTCTTGCCACAGTTTCATGGACATTGGTAGAAGATATAAACCTTTGAGGTCAGAAACAAACAACTCTGGATTGTTCAGAGCAACAGAACTTGGCAGGTGTCAGTATTTTTGTGAGGTCTTCCCAAGCTCCAATTCCCACAGGGAGACAAAGCCGACCCAGTGACACCTACACATGCAGTGGGGTGCATCATAGGAGAGGAGCAGAGCCCTGAGGGAACCCACATCTTTTATAATGGGCAGTGAGCATGCCAGCTTTTCGCTGCTGAGGGGGACACTGTCTTTATTATATTGAACAGTAAGCGTGCCTGTTCTGTGCTCTGGAGTTGGATACTATATCTTCTAAAGCTCTTCACTAAACAACATTCTTGAAATGATAATCCAGAAGTAAGAGATGTCAGTGTCTCACGTTTCATGGTGCAGAATGTAAGAAACCCCTGGGGAATTGTCTCCCAGCAGGTAGGACCCTTGAGATGGCAAATGAGGGAAATGCAGCTCAAACAAGACAGAGCGAAAATGGAGCTTTCTGGTTTATATAACTGGGGTGTATGGAGTGATTCCGGATGCAGACCTTGCTTGTTGATCAAGAAAGTCACCTAATGACCTTAGGATTCTCTCTCTCCCTCTCCCTCTCTCTCTCTCTCTCTCTCTCTCTCTCTCTCTCTCCATATCTAATTTCTCCTTATTCGTGTGTGTTTAGCTGATTCTTTCTCAATTCAGATTGGTTTCTACATTGTGAATACTATATGGATACAGATCTCTGTCATTCTGCCTAGTGGTGTCACAGGAAATGTGCTCCTTGCCTCACTGTCTGTGTGTTCATTCAGAGCTACAGCCCTGCGTAGGGTGTATCCTCAATGCGGGAAGCACAATGCACTCACGGGATGTATTACTACAGTCGGCTGGTCTAGGGAAAGCCATGCCCCTTGTCTCCTGGGTGAAGATCTAATTCAATGAGGAGGGAAAACGCATGCCAGGTTCCATTTGTAGCCCACTACAAGAGGACTTCCTTCTTGTTAGAAACACAATAGTTTGCTAAGAGCTTCTGTGAGGAGGTAATTCTATAGTGAAAAATTCTAAAGAGGGAAGATGTGTTTTTACAGTAATAATGGTAGATGTGTTTATTCATTTCAATATATTTTAGGGAGAAATCTGATCCAAGCAACGTGCTGGGTGCTGGGAAATATGATAAATAAAATTGCACATGACCGTCTCTTTCTACTTTCAAGAAAATGACAGTCAATTTTTCCCCATTATCCAAAACCATGCGATGTTTTGAAAGCTTGACATTTATGAATGTGTCGCATCACCGTTTTCTCTTGGTGGTTTTAAAGCCTTGCTTTTCATTGTTCTTGCTTTTCATTTCTACAAATGCTTTTCATTTCTAGTTTTTTGGGAAAGATTTAATATTTTAACTGCCCTTGTTATTTATCTTTAAATATTGGTATTTGGTTTCCCAGGGCTGGGAGCCAGCATGAGTCTGGAACGACTTTCTACCAAGTGACTTTGTGCTCACAGTCGAGCAGCACTAAGATTTTGGGGTGCTATGATTCACGGATGCGCTAGTCTTCTCTCTGTTCATCTCTATCCTGTCTGTGTGTGTCTCTCTCAAAAGCACACATACAAACAGAGAGGCAGGCACAGGTACACCGTGCCTATTTTCACACGGTGAACAGACGCCCGCATTCACACCAGGACATGTTTACTACTGCAGCTGATGAGTCTTCCTCGTTACTCTGTGGGGATACAAACACCTGTCAATACTATTCCTCTCAACACTGACCGTATGTGTCCCAATGATCTCTATTACATCTAGTAATAAAAGAGGATAAGGACGAGTCTATAATTTATATAAAATCTATCCATCTCTGGACTAACTCACATATGAACCTATTTATCTATCCAATGTCTGAGTAGAAAAACAGTTATGAAACACCATTTATACTGAGAAACCGTTTTCAAAGACTACAGAATAGATCTTCAGGCCAAAGATGTTAAAAAATGTTCATTTTCTTCATATTTCGGGTTTAAGTTGTGGAAATGCTTGCCAGCATAAAATCTAGATATCTTGCTCTCACTGTCTGAAATGGACTGAATGTTTGTGTCCCCCCCAAAAATTCTCAGGTGGAAACCTACCCACCAGTGTGAAGGTGTCAGGGGCCAGGGCCTCCGGGTGGTGATGAGACCACGAGGGTGCAGCCCTGGTGATGGGATTGGCGCCCGTGAGGAGAGGCCAGAGAGCTCAGAGCTTTCTCTCCGTCACATGAAGATGCAGCAGGAAGACAGCCCTCTGCCAACCGGGAAGAGCTTTGCCAAGAGCGTGCTGGCGCCTCCAGCTCAGACTCCCACCCTCCGGCCTTGACAAATCAATGTCTGCCGTTTCAGAACCCCAGTCTGTGGTATTCTGTTCTAGCAGCCTGAGCGGAAACACTGTCAATCATTCCAGCATCACTTCCTGTTTGGCCCTTCTGAGCCAACCTGCTCCCTCTCGATGGCTGTCTGAATTTTAGGTTACTCTAAATTTGGGGTTCTATATCTTTCCTCTAAAGCAAATTGCCATTGAACAACTAGAGATCAAATGGCTCTGTTAATTCTTTTAACTATTGTCCCAATTAATCTAAATCATATTTATATTATACTGTTTAACTCTTTAGCTATTTTCTTACTATTGTATAAAGATGATTTACAACAAATGCCTACTAATGTTTTTTTTTGTTTTTTTTTTAACTTCACAGTCATGAATGGTTTGCACGCAGAGGAACGCTACCCACAGACTCAGCAGGCAGATAAATCTGCCTGTCGGATCTCAAAAAGCGACCGATTCCTACTCACACCTTTGTTCTCCATTTTTCATTGTTCGGCAGAATACATGATAAACACATAGATCTTTTTTTTAACCAGACAGTTGAGGACTTCATCCTGCTTACACACACACACACACACACACACACACACACACACACACACACACACAACATACTGGTATTTTGAATCAAGCAAGTATTGAAAATCTGATTTCTAACCACATTCCATTCTGCAAGACTCGTTCCAAAGATGTTCGTGCATTTAACAAAACAGGTTGCATACTGGATGCCATCTCGAAAACTGCTTAGAATAATTACATTTGATATTATTTATTGCAAGTGTAAACGAAAATAGTGGTCTGGGAATTTTTAAAATCTGAAGGCAAATAAATCTTCATGAACATGAGAGAGGGTTGGGCATGCCTCCCTCCTCCCGTGGTTACGATGGTGATGGTGGCTCTGCCAGCATCCTGCAGGGAGGCCCTACACGCCCCTTACCTTGTCTGTGAGCTCAGAGCTGGGGACTGTCATGGCCTCCTGTTATCCTGAGTTTGTATACGGCACATACAATGTATGCAGCTTGGAATGTGTGCACAAGAAAGTGTTACATAGTAGAAAACAAGCCTTGCCTACTTGTTTGTATAATCACGGACTCGCCCCATGGAATGTGATACACAGAGGCCTGGATCGTTCACCTGGCTCGCTGCTGTCTCTGTGACACCGGCCAGGCTGAGTCCAGATTGCGTCGGTACTCCGTTGGTGAATTTGTTATTTTTAAACAGTGAGTAAAATTACAGATATTTTTAAAATGTGTTTAGAATCTCAGTGAAAAGATTAAGCTTAAATTTACACACACACACACACACACACACACACACACACACAATGGTTAGTTTTTAAACCGTCCAACAAATCACAGGCAAAATTCTCTGAACAAAATGAGTTCCCTTTTCCATGTGCCAGTTTGGCACAGAAATGACACTAAAATTAACTAAAGCAGTTGTTGGGCTAGAGGCATGAAGAAAAGACAATGTATGGTCCCCAGAAAGTAGGATTTTTCATACACCCTTCTTTAAAAATGTACTAACAGGATTTGTATGTATACCCAATTTTGGTTGTTTTCCAATTTACTCTCCAATTTTCTCTTTTCAAGTTGGAAACATTGGTTTAGGCTTCAAGCTCACAGACATTATGTTAAATCTGAGTGGTTTGCTCTCTTTGTGCTAATCCTTACATGCATTGTTCTCACCTATTATCTTTAATACGTGAATACGGAAAAATTGCATATGCCCTTCAAGCCACATTGATAGTGGTTCTAGAAAGGAAAAGGGTCTCATAAAAGCCTGGCTCAGAGCTGGCAGCTTGAAATTGGTCCCAGAGCAAGGTCTCCTGTCTGAACATTTTTTCTCAGTGGATTTGCTCTCCGTGATGGTCTCAGGAAACACAATCTTTAGGCATCTCTTTTCAGCACTACAAATACAAACTTACAGGATAAAACTAAAATCCAATGTTGGTTGCTTGTAAGAACTGCATTTTATCTGAAAAGCTTAAATTGAAACTTTTATCACTAAAAGGCATTTCTGATACACTTCTTAGAAAAGTTCCTCTCTCTACCCAGTCACCAGCCTCCAGACAGACATCCAGCGGCACCATTCTCTGTAGTCTGAGAAGCTTACGTCCCGATAATTCACATTAGATGTGATGCCTCAAATGTGAAGAAAAAAATAAATGCAAACCAGGAAAAGATAATGACAGTGAAATTGTAAAGACAGACATGAACTTGTGAATGATACTTAGTAAAAGATACACAGTAATAGAAAGTGTAAGATACATGTATGAATCATATGTAGTAAAAGATACATAGTAATAGAAGGTGTAAGACGCATTATGACTCTTAAAGCGCCCCAGTAAGAGTAACCACAAGAGCGCCTGACATCACATCGGGCAGTGTCAGTTCTCTGAGCCTGTGACGGTTGCGTAGGAAGGTTTTCACCACCAGGGACCCATAGGCTGTAGCCTGTTCTCTGAAATGCAGTCAGAAGTGAAATGACAGAGAGATGCTATAGGGTTCTTTTTATGTGAAACAAAAGCTACTCAATTAAAGACATTGTGCTACTGCTTCTACCCTTCTTTCTCTGGTCAGGCGACAATATTTCACAGGATATTGTCCCCATGATGACAGACACTGCTTTTCTCTTCATTCCCATGTCCCAGGAAGTAGACAATGGTAGGTTCTCAATAAGTGCTTATTGAAATAGCGTGTGAACGCTTTGGTTGTAGCTGGTGGGGCGTGTAGGTTTGTATCGGTGAACGGAGAGTGGCCCCTCTGAACCAGCACTCTTAGGCTTTGTTGTTGTTAATTCCCCTGAACCAGGAGCCACACCAGAGCCCAGCATCACTGACACACAGCAGATTTCCGCTCCAGCAGAGGTGACGTGGGTGCCAGCTCCACACAGAGTCACACGATGTGGGACCCAACCACCGCAGTGTTTACAGATAGGCACCCTGATGGAAGCACCTGCGTGTTAAAACTCAGTAAGCAGACGTACTCCTACCCATTAAAAGAAGGGAAAATGAAGCCTTGAAAGTCCTTTTCTGGTTTGCTACAAGTTATGTTTTTATTCCAAGACAAAGAGACTTGTTCTCTGAGTGGCTGGGTGATTACACAGAGTTCTGGGTTCGGTAATGACCCGTTTTTCAAATAATGCTGCAGGGCATTAGGTTTCCGAAAAGGAAGAAAAACGATGACGTTTACTAACACCGGATGGGCTTCATTTCTTCCCCTCGAGTTGCTGAGGGTTTGCCCGGGTCGTCTTAGCGACTCCATGTTTCAATCAGGTGCACAAAGGGAAGCAGAGAGAACTCATAACTCTCACAACTCAGCCCAGTAACGGAACGTGCTAGAACATTCAGCTGAGGTGAGCTGGAGGAGAAGTGTCTGAAGCAGAGGGTCTGGTGGAGAGAGGGAGACAGGCTTCGTTCCAGCAGAGGCACGGACGTCCATGGTAAAATCCACAGCGCCGCGACTGCTGGTGTAAATGTCTCATGTGTCACCCCAGTGTTGTGCAGTCGTGGCTTCTCCCAGGCCGGCCTCACTGTTTGGCATAACTACTTGACACTGGGGTGGCAGAGTCGTTTAGGAAAAGGGGGAACTGGGAGCATCTCGCCCTGGTCCAGGCCCGATATTCTAGCAGCACTGCCACCCTCACTTTGTGAAATCACAGGACAGAGGTGGGCAGGGAAGGACACAGGGAGGACGTGGGGCCACTGCTGCAAATTTGCCCTTTTCAAGGTGCTGAGTGTCCTTGTTCCCTGATGGCTACTGTGTGTGAACAAATGCACTTGGACATGGGTTCCACAAAGATTGCATTAAGAAATTGGGGGTAACATGATGATTTTTAATTACCCACAGAAGGGCTAGATGTATGTATAGCATTTGTTTTGTTTCCTAAAAAGAAATCCTGAATAACACTTGGTTGAAATGTCCTATTTTCTAAATCCCAGTATGAACTAGATGGTCATCGGGGAGACTCAGAAGAGAAGACTCCTCAAGCATAGGTAGTGGGTATGCTGAAAACCTGATATTTTCATGACATTTCAGTACATTACGAGATCACTGAGACAGAAATTTGAATTCTGGTTTGTCAAAAGAGGTTAGTTTGAATGGACCAGTTAGTGGAGGCAGGAAAGGAAAATGCTTTGAAGCCCTGGGTTGTGTGCTCACATAATGTTCACAAGTTTCAGAGGAGATGAATTTCAGAGTTAGTTACAGGAACACGTTTATTTAGGAAGCAAAGCAACCGGGATCTGATAACCTTTTGTGGGATGCAGTCTGCATAATACCGACAGGACAGCCTAAACCAGGGAGATCAGAGGATGGGGAAGGCTCGGTGGTGTGAAAGGACCACCCCTCAGGGGACCATCAACGAAAACGCTTTGTCAGGAATCTTTTAAGCACTTACTCAAAAGTTCAGAGGTGACTAAGTGAAATAAGTCAGACAGAAAAAGTCAAGAACCATGTGATTTCACTGATATGTGGGATATAACACTGAAAACAACAAAGGAACAAGACAAACAAATGATGAAACAAAAACTCACAGACACAGACAACAGTTTAGTCATTACCAGAGGGTGAAGGGGGAGGGGGTGGTAGATGAGGGTAAAGGGGGTCAAATATACGGTGATGGAAGAAGAACTGACTCTGGATGGTGAGCACACAATGTGATATATAGATGCTGTATTACAGAATTGTACACTTAAACCCTATGTAATTTTACTAATCATTGTCACCCCAATAAATTTTAATTAACAAAAAAGTTCAGAGGTGGATGACATAACTCTTTTTCTGCCAGAGAGTCACTGCCACCACATGACTCGGATGGAAGATGACACTCTCGCCTTTGAATTGAGTCTGTGTTAATTCCCATACTTTTTATTTCATTTTCCTTTGATGAGTCACTAGCCTCTTTCTGACTCTGGCATAAATAATCAACATCTCTGAGGAGATCGTGGATTATAGTTTGGTTCCTTGAAGAACTTTGTTGTCCAATGGGCTGTCTTACAATCATTAGCATGTCCATGTGACTCAACTCATTCCTAAATGGGAATTCTCAATTTATCCATGAAAATTACATGCATTTTTATGAATATTTATACATAATGATAAGTGTTTAAATCTATTATTTCCTTGGTCTTTCCCAGCAATCGTAGGAGGCGTGCATTTTCACCATCCCCATTTTAAAGAGGGAAGAACCATTGCTAAGGACACTTGCAAGAAATGTGTCAACCACTTGTACCTGGTTACTCCTTAAGTTTGATTTAAGGTTACTCCTTAAGTCAATTTGAATCTTTCAAAATATTGTGATTCAAGGGGAAAAGTGTGAAATGACATTTGCAGTTCTAGGCAAAGATAAGTAACAACTTGTAAAATCAAATTAATACAATGGTCAGGAGCATCTCAAAGGTGGTATCACTGTAAATTTTAGGTAAAAAGTACATGAAAAATAACTAAGAGTTTGCTTGGGAAGAACTGCAATCACCCTTAACGGGGTTCTTAGGTAGTTCAGACAGTTTTGCTTATGTTCCATGTACTTCTTTCTTATTGGAATTTTTATAATGAAAATATATTCAAACAAACAAAACCCCGATGAACTATTCTTCCTGACGTACCGTAGAGTTCACTCTGTTAAGACTAAATAAAAGTGGCTGTTCAGAATCCTGGTTCCTGAATGTCCTCAGTTTGTGGGGTGGGGGGGGGCGCGACAGGCTGCCATGGAAAAGACAGAACAATGGCACCCAACCTCATGCCACGCTGTGGTGACAAGCAGGGCCCCCATCATGCCCAGTCTGCCCAGGAAAAGCACATGTTCGTAAACGAGTGGGTACAGTTCTATTAGAACGCCCCCCGAGCTGCTCCATCTGACACCTCAGTAACAGTTCCTACAGACTCATCTAGAATACACTTTAGTAAATAGGTAGTTGTAAGCAACAAACTCATAAGAAAAGTAAAATACAATGTAAGTGCTCACATGCATATTACATTGTGGATTGTCTCCCACAACCATTTTGGAAGGAAGTCCTAGATACGATGTCCACTGCTGAGGCCAAGGCTAAGCAAGCAGCCCGCCTCATTTGGTTGGGAAAAAAATTTATCAGATAACAGCTGAAACTGGTAATACAGGTTTAAGTTGATGTTTAATGATTCCAAGTTAATTCATTTAGGGCTGAATGCTTTTATTGTTTGTAGAGAAAGTTTTAGACAAGATACAAAAATAACCCAAGTCAAAGGGGTTTGTCAGCCCCTTTCTCTACATTAATGGTGAGTGCCGCCAGCTCCCCCTCCACACACACAGAGTGCTTGGTGATCTGTATGAAAATGTGCATGACAGCCATGCAGATTCCCCAGGAAGCTTTCTTCCAGCATAACTATGGTTCCCTCACTTATCTGAGGAACTGGAAGAGTTCACATAGCATCCCTGTCACATGAAGATTAGGAGCCTATAGGACTCGCCTGTGATACCTTATTTCCTGCTGATTTCTTATTTTCAAACTCTAAAGTGTCTCAAATGTTTAGTTGCCAACACCTGGTGCCCTCAGTGGGTTTCACCGGTAGCCATCCTAATGAGTAGGCAGATTTGTCATTTCAGCTTCAATTGACCTTCTCTCATCGCTTGTGATTAGAGCCAACCCATCATGATGCTGCACATCTCTTCATGTGCTGATGGGTCATTCTGAAATCTCAGCTGTAACAGGCATGGTCAAATATTTTTGCCAATTTTCGCTGTGCTGTCTTCCTGTCGATGAGCTATCAGCCCTCCTCCCTGTGGCGTGTGCCATCGTGGACTTGAATCTAAGACCCGAAGTCTCACACGCTGTGGGCGCACACCCACAGGCTCACCCGTCTGGCTCTTCCTCAGCACCTTACCTCTGATCTCCCCGTTCTGCGTCCCCAGACTCCTGACCCACCAGCATCTGAGACTTACTGTCCTGGCTATGTCTTCCTCCACAGGAAGAGGGAAGCCCCGTGTTCTTTCACATGTCTGCACGTTGGAAGAAATCCACTTCACCACTTGAGCCCAGTCCAAAGTGAGTTTGACATCAGTCCTTCTTTTGACAAACTATCATTGTTCCCAGTCTAATTATTTTCTCTCTGTCACCTGGTCATAGGCGGATAGCTTAGCCAGGGACGCTAGACCAGAATAGCACCAGCTGGGTGACTTCCCAGAACTTCACGTCTCACAATTCTCATCCTGGAGGCTGGGAATTTCAAGCTCGGGGTGCCAGCATGGTCTGTCTGGCTCTGGCGCGAGCCAGCTTCCTGGCCTGGACATGGCCACCTTCCTGCTGTGGCTTCACCTGGTGGAGGGAGAGTTCTGGTCTCTTCTTCTCATCAGGACACCAATCCCATCGTGGGCTCCACCATGAGGACCGCATCAAACCCACTCGCTTCCCAAAGGCCTCATCTCCTAACACCACCACATCGGGGGTCAGGGTTTCAACACCTGAATTCCAGGGGGGACACAAACATTCAGTCCCTAAGAATGAACCCCCATGAAGTTGTAGGTGTGAGCTGAGCGAGAGGTCAGAACAACGGAGCAAGATGAAATACAGTTTGGGGAATATAATCAATAATGTTGTAAAAATTATGTAAGGTGCCAGATGAGTACTGGACTTATTAGGGAGACCACTTCATAGACTGTGTAGATGCCTGACCACTGCGCTGTCCACCTGAAGCTGAAGAATACTGAATGTCAGCTGTAATTTAATATATATGTATAGTCATGGGATGTGGAGTACAGCGTAGGGAATAGAGTCAGTGGAATTGTAACAGATGTATACGATGTCAGAGGGGTAGTAGATTGGAGGAGGGAGGTAATCACTTTGTGAGGGGTGTAAATGTCTATTACATTGTTGTGTACAGCTGAAACTAATAAAAAGAAAAAAATTCTGAACACCTGTTCATGTGACTAATTAGCACCCCTGATGCCCCTAAGGTGGCATCTCAAACAGGACGCTGCTCTGCCCTCCTGAGCAAGACTATGCACCTGACAACGTCCCATCCACAGGATGCAGCTGTGTGGGCAGAGCCACTCCCAGCGGCCCCGGCTCCGTGGGCCCTCACACATCAGGGCGATTGTTCAGAGCCCTGAGAGTGTATGCTTGGCTTGTTTCCTCGTGGGAGCTTGCCAGAGATGACACGCAGGGTCCCCATGCACCTTGACACCTCTAGAAATACTGGATTTTGTGAGCTTTATAGGGACCGACTGGGGCATCTGCCGTCAGAGCCTGAACCTGCTGTTGAGCTGCGCGTGCTGAGCCCCATTCAAAGGTGTCAGCCTTCCCAGGGACTTGACAAAGGGAGCAGACATGGCATCTGCGAGGTGTGCTGCCGGCAAGATGCAGAGAGGGCCAACTAGCAAATGGGCGGCGAGGTGCCACAATGCGCGCTTCACTGAAGGCACAAGTCCTCCCTGCTCCAGACCCTGGTGCTTTGTGTGTCCATTTCAATCAGGTATTCACGGATCAGGGAAATGCCGCTGAGACAGAAACTCAGAACAGGGCTCCCTGTATCACCTGGCCTCCACTCTATTCTCTCATTCCCTGCAGTTTCTCGCTCACGCTGTAGTGCTTCCCTCCTGCCCCTCCCCCCGCCTTATGCAAAGATCTCCCCAATCCTACTAAACTCCCTTTTCAAGTATTTTTGGAATACAAGCCATTTTTGACTCCAGTGTCACCATCTTAGCCCAGGCCCTTCTCACCGCATGAGCAGATTATTTCAAAAGCCACTACACAACGTGAAGACAGCCAGTTTATAGCTGCTCTCTTTCCAGTATAATTTCTCTTGGATGTATATTTAATTTATCCAAAAGTTGGAAGGAGAGTTGCTCTAACCCAGTAATATTTTCATAATGTTGACCTCTTGCTAAATAAATTGAATGGCTCTCCATTTGCTAAATGAAAAACTTATTCTGTGGTTTTCAACTCTTTCCGTAACCGACTTTCGCTGTCTCTTCTCCATTCCTAGTGACTTCTGATTTTCTAACAAAGCTGTGCCTTTTGTTTGCAAAAATCACTATTTATTCCCATTGCAACACCTGTGATCATGAAAACGCATATGTCCCACACCTGAGATCTGCCTTTTGTTTTCTCCTGAGCCTGAAATCACGGACACGATTACCATCCCCTTGAAGCCTGTCCCGGCATCACCAGCCACACTTACTTCACAGGAAATCAGCTCGTGGTCCTAAACACCTGTGCCATTCATGTGGCTGGGTGCCCGGCACTGCGGATGAGCCGTCTGTGTCTGCGCCCCATCCTGTCAGGTAGGATCATCTCTTATTCAACGGGGCTTGATGCTTATTCTAAAGTTCTGCAAAATCATGTATCACAGAAATCAGGAGAATCTATCAAACATGTTTATACTACCTCATTTCATGTACTTTTAATTCCTCACTCCACTTCAAAGCTGGAAAGTAACAAACTGTGTTTTGTTCATACAAAGTTTATGAGTAGCACAGTAAATTTCAAAGGTCAGATTTCAACGTTCATCTGACTAGCTAAAACACCTCATGGACATAAATGAGGTAAATAATAATGGAATCTAAAGATGAAAATGGCACAAATTACTATTTTAGGATCCTGAATCTCTTATGGTCCATTTTTCAGTATTAAAGTTGTGAATAAAAGCTTTCCTATGATGCTGTTGTCAGAGAAAGAATAACATATAATTAGAGACTTCATACAGGCTTTATCTCTATTTAATAGTTTTGAGGAATGTGATTTGACTATCCTCTGTCAAAATGACCAGGATAGGAGGCGTGTTTTATTTTATTTTTTCATATCCTGCTTTAGCCTATTAGGTGCTCCATAAATGCATGTTGCATGACAGAATAATTATCAGAGCTATGGCTAATTCAGGCACGACCTCTCAACTGTCCTCAGAAATATGGAATTAGAATTGGAGGAGTTAGCCAGAAGTGAGTAGAAATTTCTAAGTACAGCAGGTGGATTCAGAACTGAGTATAAGAGTTGGCTAATTGTGTCAGGTGACTGAATGTTTATAGTCAAGCAGACTTAACACCCAGATTGCTAACCACCCAGGTGGGCAACAGCAGTCAGAACCCCAAAGATTCAGGCTCACAGACTCAGGAAGCTGGCAGACAAAACTCAGAGCCAGGAGGCATTCAGCCTCGAATGAGACAGACTCAAAACAAGAAAATAGGGGCAGAGCTTGGACCCAGGATGGAGGCTATGCTTCTGTGCAGGCAAGTAATTAGAACTAAAGAGAAGAAACAATGATTGGCTACACCTAGCACATAACCATTCCAAATGCCCTAGAAGCCAAAACCTATGTGCGGGAAAAACATCTTCAATGATGTTATCTGAAAGGAACACATGGAGACCCGACAACGGCACAGGGGCCAAAGAGTTGGGATGAAGGGAGTATCTCACTGAACATCACCAGATGAAAGGATAGAGACTTCTTCCTTTCAACGCTTTTAACTGTTTTCACAGTGTACAGTAAAGTGGGTAAGTGGCTCTTATCGTAAGTGTGCAGCCTGATGAAGTTTTGCTCATGGATGTACCTGTGAAAGCTGCTCATAACACACCACTTTCAGCACTGTCAACACAGCTCAGTCAGTCACATCCTCGCTCCAGGAGATTTAATTACTATTTACCTCTAACACTCAATTAATTGGCTTTGTGTGTTTCTGTTCTTTATAAAAATGGTATCATCACAATGTACTCTCATTCATACTGTATGATATTTTGATCGATGTGACGTCTCAGAATTGCTTTGTGTATCAGCTTTAAATCCTTAGTTGTAGCATTCCATTGTGTGTGGATAAACCAAAATTTAATTCTGTATTCGCCTTTTGGTGGGGAGTTGTGTTCTTGTTGTGTTGTGTATTATTAATAAAGCCCTGTAAACTTCCTGTATGTGTGTTTTGGTAGACATCACTTCTCTCGAGTACACAAGCAGGCGTATAACCCGTGGGCCAGGGGTCAGACCTCTTTCAGCTCAGTATTTACTGCCTAACAGTTAACTGTCCAGCATATCAAGCTGTCCTCTCACCAGCAATGGACTGCAATGGACCAGCAATGGACAGCAATGGAGTGCGTTCCAGTCACTCCACATTTTTCCGATACTTTGTAGTGATTTCCAACATTTCAATACTTTCTCCAATACTGAAAACTTTGTTTTGCTTTGTTAGTGCCTTTCAAGTTGAGCCCTTCTCATGGGTCTGGAGGTAACATGTTCTGATTTCAATATGCATGTTCATGCTGCCTTAGTTCTAGGAGGGAGGGGACTGACTTTACAATGTTATTCTTGTTGTAAAATAGTCTAAACTCTGACCCAGGTGCCTGGGCATTCTAGATATGTATCTCTATCTCTATCTATCTCTATCACTTATATACCTGTCTATCTATCATCTACCTTCCTACCTTCCTACCCATCTACCTGTCTACTATCATCTACCTCCCTACTTACCCATCAAGACAAGTAGGCTAACCTCTCACAATCTTTCTCGTTGCTGTCTTAACAGACCTCTGCCATCTTTGTAAAGCACTTTCCTATTTGGTAGGTCAACTTTCTCTTCCAATTCCTAGAAGGTTGGTAGCATTATCCCTTCTTAGAAACAAGGAAGGGATGGCTGGGAGTAACTGCCTACTGCCCATGGGTAGAGAAGACACTCAGACTCAGTTCTGACCCCACCCAGTTCTCCTGGTAAAAGAAATCATGGAGAAGCAATGCTCTTAAAAGCTTGATGACTTTGACCCTTAGGACTAGGCTGGGACATCATAAAAGCAAAAGAAAAATGAAAGAAAGCAGAGAGGCAAATACTCAGATTGAGTTTTCTCAGGGAGGTCATTGCCCGAGGAAGCTCTTCTCTGCCACACCATCATCATTCCACAAAACTTGTTTCTCCTTGGGTCTTCTTGAGAGTTTTCTTTTTACTTATAGACACAGATTTCAAGAACAGACACAAGAAAGACTCCAAAGCATGCTCAAAATCCTGGACATTTGTGAGGGAGACAGGAAGACCATTTTAAGATTGATGCCTGTGACTAGACAAAAGTTTTATTTAGTAGTACTCCTATCAGACTCCTTACCTTCTTGTAGTATTAATTACTTATGAGATAAAATTTTCAAAAATCCTCTGAGAACACAGAGATGTTTTGTGCTAATTATTATTACTAATATCCTTTCTTAGTTGTAGATTTCCTCACCAGTACTGACATTTGGGGTCTTACACAGGTCAGTCCCGACCATATATCTTAGAACATAAGTGTTGTTGGAGCACAAAAGGGTGGGGAGAGATTACACATCATAGCAAAAATTTTATTGTTAAAGAAGTAATCTTTTTCACTTGGGAATTGTGAATTTAAAAGCTTGTACAGGAATGGCCATTTTTTTGAAGTTTTGTATACAAGAAAAGTGTTCATGTCATGTGGTGCTTACTGATTAGAAAGGCGTTCAGAGCAAAGTGCTAATTAGGTGGTTACATTACATACCAGTAATTTTTCAAAAAAGCATTTTCATTAAACAATACAATTATAATGTGGATGCAGGACTTCATATTTTTTTCACCTTTAAAAGGTTTTCATTATCAGGGGAAAAAAGCCCTTTCGTAATGGACCACCTGCAAATAATGCTAAATTTGAAGCTCTGTTCCATACATTGAATATATTTTTTGTCATAGTAAAAGGTTCTCCAAACAGCAGGTTGATTATGCCAAGAGAATTTTTCAAAGAATATTTAAGTAAGAAATACTCTTAGTTGATGGAGTACAAGGGAATTTCAAAGTCTAATTTGACATATGCAGTGTTCATGATTTGCATTGCTTCACACAGATTATAATACATTATATGTTATAAGGTCTTGGGGATAAAACATAGAGTGAAATATTAATAGAAAAAAATCTTTAAACTGTTATCTCTTGCTTCTTTCAGGGAAGGAGAATTCTGATGCAAAGACTTGTTTTTGCTGTCAAGTGCATGTGAGCATCATAAATATGGTACTGGGTCCAAAGAGCTCACAGTCACTAGAGGCTACTGTTCACTAGGCAGCAGGCAAACACCATCTTCAATTCCATAAGGACAATGACTCCAAAAGTGTCCCAGACACATGTGGAGCTCCCTTGCTGACAAGAGAAAAATCATCAAGAGATTGGGATGAATCAATGGGTCTTAGAAAATTAGTGGAGAGAGCACCATCCTGATATGGTTTTAACCTACTCATGCCGCCAATGACCTTGGGCACATTCTAAGGTCTCCTTTGTTGTTGTTTTACACAGAAATTCTAGAACCGATGACATATCTGTGAGGTCTGCTAAGGCTAACTTTGGCAGACACTAATCATTGAAACAGGAGAGAACATGGAACAATACATTTGCTGTTATAATGAATTATAATACTTGTGGAAACATCATATTACATACAAGGATGTATAAAGAGAGATGTTAATTCAAAGCAAGGATGGATTAACTTTCACACTGGCTCAAAATCAGCTTGTCCTCTCAGACACTTCTAACATTTAGGTGCTTTGAAAAGAAGCTGAAATTTAATTGTGATAGAAATGAAAGTGTTCTTTGTATATCATAGTCATTTTTAATAATGGTCATTTGTTTGCTAATGTAATTAATAATGAATGCAAGTTTATTTTTAAAAACAGAAAGTAGTTTTTAAAATTTCCTTAGAAATTAATGTGCTTCTACCCAGTTTCTTTTTGAGAACTATGGCGATTGTTCCATCTCAAAATGAAGTATAAAAAGTCAGCAAGGTAATCTTACAGCTCTGAGCAAAATCCATTAACCTCTGGAAAACTCAGAAGTAAAATTGACCAAGGTGATGAGTGTAGACCTGTAATTAGCATTACACACGAATCGTAGGAGGTGAATCTATAAAAATACCATCTTTAAGCTGTGACTCTAAATAACTTTTGTACAGACTCATTATGTATATTAACATATTGTTTTTTGTATAGATTCATTATATAGAACATATTATTTTCCTAAATAATAGGATAATATTCTTGGGAGAGTTTTGGAAGCACTAAAAAACAAATCAAGTATTTTAACTCCTTTCAAGGATGATTTTTCAGCCATATAAACAAGATGAATTTTTTGAGCTAAACTCTGACAATTATGCCAATGTAATTAACCGTGAGTTTTTAAGGACTTTAATCACGGTGCTGTATCAGAATCATCACTGGCCATTACAGCTGGGAAGTGTGGGGGCTTCTTCTGTGGAGGCCCCAGTCCCAAGCAGAGTCTAGCTCTGTGCTGCACATCGGTTTCTATGGGGACAGCATGTAGAGTAGGAATTCATAACACATGTGTTAAAACCATTATTTTGAACCAAGAGGATCTGTTTTTGAGAACTGGTAGTTCGGTGGTTTGGGCTCCGCGGAGCAGTTGGTAGCTATTGATTCTGTCTGTCAAAACACAGAAAAATTGATTGTGTATAAAAACAGTATTTTTTTCAGACACCACAAGTTTCTGAGTGATGACTCAACAGAAATGTTAATGAAGCGTTTTAATACTTCTTACCTATGTTTACTTTTCTATGGCACGTTACATCATACAAAGTGCTACTGTCTCATGATTTAAATAATGCAGCAACTTTATCACTCTGCTTGATCTCTATCGTGTCTCCCAGATTGTAGCTCTGTAGTCCTGTGGATTGAGAGTAGCTGAGTGGGGGAACTGAGACCGGAGCTGGTTCCTGAGCTGTGGGTTGTTGCACATCTGGGGGCATGCCTACGCCATTATCCTCATTCTAAGTCAGCTGAAGGATTTCATTTCCGGCTTGTTCTGGGCTCCCCATCGGAAGCAGGACACCGCCAGGCATGTCTCGTTTTAATGCAGGGTACCACTCTTGATATTGCAATTTATGTCTTGGCTTTTCTAGCCAGTTTCTTTTTGAGAACTTTTATTGATTCTTACCAAGACTATCCAATGTTCACAGCAGGAAATCAAAGAGAAGTGTGGCAATAAAAGACCATGACATGTATGCAGGTGTGTTCCTGAGCGTGAATGTCACAAGGACTAAAGGTCAGTAAAACCCAGTATCTTCTGAGCACATAAAAGATGTGCTTATGAAGATGCAGTTCTGTGCTGGTCTGTTCTGGAAAGGAGAACCAGTCTGCAGGTCAGACCTATGGGACAGACTAAGTCTCTCCTATTCAACAAAGGTAGAGATGGCTGGGAGTTGGCACCAGGACAGGGAGAAGTGGTGTTAATGTTCAGGAGGAAAACTCCAAGTGAGAGTCATGCTACCAGCACCAAAAGCAGCCTGTCAATTATCACAGAAACTGATGCCGGCTGATTTTTACATCTCAGGTAGGGTGTGCGTAGGTCCTCGGAGCAATTGAAGTCAATATACTATCATTTAAATCAATATACTATGTTCCTTTCCCACTCTGATTGCAGGGTTATTTCTTCCTTCCACATTCTCCAGAGCATGCTATCAACAATCATGCCTTCTGCTAAGAGAATGTTCTCTCAGGAGAGTGGATCAGTGCTGACAGCGACAGATGGGCAAACCCAAGAAGGGTCTTCTTTCCCAAGACTTAGCATGTCCCTTGAGTTGGAAAGGGAAGACTGCGTATTTAGAAAACATTTCAGTGTTTGAATCGTAGCTTGTCAGATGGAAAAGGTCAAAGAACAGAAAATTTTTTCACAAAGTTCAATTTTAGGAAATATCAGTTTTCGGTTTAAAAAATATGTCAGTTGGAATTCTAATTTTGATTTTTCCTTTTCCTCTGTTTTTGTAGTAGCCTGAAGAGCGCATGGGTAGCCTCAGAGAAACTATCCTTTATTACTTTTAACCTAAAAATAATATGTATTTTCCAGAGCAAGGAACATTATCTCATCTGGGGAAATCAGAGTTTACCGGGGACCCAGGGAAAACATTTCTCTTTAAAAATAGAGAGTACTCAAGTTATTTAGCACCTTTGAAACTTTCTTAGAAACCACATTTTGTATAGAATGTGTATGTTACTTCATTTTAGTCCTGATTTTAATCTTTCCGTGATGTCAGCTCCATATTGTTATTAAGTTTGCTTGCAGGTTGGTAAGTATTTCTGATTTCCCTTTCTGGTTTTTTTTACACAACATGTATTGAGGAGAACAACCCTATTACTTATTTAAAATAGATAAATGGTATTCTCAATGTATAGCTACAAACATGGGAAAGTAATATGGCAGCTAAATAATAAAAATATTCATTTTAACTGTGCAGATGCCTGCGCTGTACCACTGTACTGAACAACTGAAGCTGAGGTAGAATAATATTGTATGTCAACCATATTAAATATATATATATATATATATATATATATATAAGTAAAACCTTGGATTGCAAGTAACTTGGTTTGCAAGTGTTCTGCAAAATGAGCAAACATTTCTAATACATTTTAACATGGTAAATGAGATATGTCTTGATATACAAGTAGTTTGTTTCTGGAATAAATTATGCTCACAAACCAAGGTATAACCAAGGTATTATATATATATATATATATATATATATATATAGTCATGGGATGTGGAGTATCGCATAAGGAAGATAGTTGATGGAATTGTAACAGGTGTATAAGATGTCAGAGGGGTCGTAGCTTGGGGGAGGGGGGTTATCACTTTATGAGGGGTTTAAATATGTAACTATTACAACTGAAACTAAAAAAAAATTCATTTTAACTATATTTGTAGGTATAATAGTTTTGTGAAACTCATCTAATTGCTTAACCTTGTTTTTAAAACTTTACAAAAATAATTAGAAGAACATGTGAATAGTAGCTCTTAAATCTCTCTTCCCTGTTTGTTCATGTCTATGAAATATTGGCCTTTTAAAAGAACATTGTTGTAGGGGCTGAGAAGCATCTCATGATGTTGGCATTTAATGTAGCTAAATATTTGGCTACAAAATAAAAGTAACTGGACCGAGGATAATCTTCAGTCATTATGAAATAGTATTTCAGGTTCCTCCTAATGTGAGTGTAGGTTATCAGCCTTCCTCAGTACAAATTGGGAATGTAGGAAGAACAGAATGACCCAGAAGTAAGGCCCAGGGTTTAGAAAAAGGCAGACAACCGTAGCCCAGCCCAGGGGAGATGATGCGTGCCGCCTCTTACGTTCGAGTTCAGGCACGCTATTCTAGGAACTTATACACTCAGGTCCTTTTCCATAATTCCACCTGCTTTTCTCAGGCCTCCTCCGCAGACTTAACTTAGACAAAGGAAAGAATTCACTGGCTCAATTATTAGCAATTAAACTAGAAAAGGAATAATTTTTAAATCCTGAAGAAATCCCATATGTTTTGAAATTATAAAAATATGCTTCTGAATATATTCCAGTTATCAAAAACATATAGTTGAACATAGAAAATACTTCTCACTGAATGTGGGCAAATGGAACAGAACCTCCTTCATATGCTAAGCAGGGCCTTCTGAGACATCTGACAGCCAATGTCAGTGGTGAAGGTCAAAATCATTTCCTCTGGTTATATTCCTCACACGGTGCCAGCTGGGTGCTGGACTTCTCAGGGGGATCAATTCATAGGCTGTGTAGATGCCTGGCCACTATGCTGTACACTTGAAGCTGAATAATATCGTATGTCACCTGTAACTAGTAGAGTTATACGTAGTTACGGGAGGTGGAGGACAGCATAAGGAAGGTAGTCGATGGAATTGTAACAGCCATATAAGATGTCAGAGGGGCCGTTGATTGGGGGAGGGGGTTACCACTTTGTGAGGTGTGTGACTGTCTAACTAGTATGTTGCTTTGTGTACCTGAAACTAATAAAATAAATGATAATAAAATAATTTCCTTTGAAAGCAGTAAGAGGTGAGAAGGCGGGGTCACCAGTTCTTCAGAAAACCATGCTGTATTTCTGGCAGATGCAAAGGGACAGCAAAGCACACAGCCTAGGGCGACCAGCACTGTCACTCTCAGATGACCTGAGTGCGTGTACGGGATACCCAAGACAACAGACTTAGGGTCACTTTCACAGGATGGCTGCATATAAACCTCCATGCGTAGTATAACAACACATAATATGATAACAGACATAGAGTACGAAAGTTACTAACAGAATAAGTTACTAACATATATTAAGGAATATGACATCTAGAAAGTCACCCCCGATCAGATGTATTTCTGTTTTTCCAGTAAAACATGCAAACACTCATATTAAGTGGCATACAGCTCAGCCACAAAAAGCCGTAGGTTCATTTTGCTACAAAATACACCCCAGCTTTCATGAAAATAACTCTGTTTTCGTACCTTCTTTGCAGGTTTCACAGTTGTAGGAACATAATTCTGTACCTGCTTCTTGAAGTTCCTGGGTTGCTCACATGCTGGGACCCAGTGCACACACCCAGGTGAACGAGTGCACGTGTGCACTGGGTATCTGCACATACGAGATACATATGTGTGTGCCAGGCTCACGCGAAAGGATGTTTATGGCAGTATCATGTTTGAACCATACGGGGAGAGGTCAAAATCTCTACCAACAAAAAAGTGGATAAACTAACGGTGATGTTTTCGCACCCAAGAGCATTGCACAGCGACGCAAATGACAGATGTCCAGTCACACATCACCACATGTTACAGCCGGGCGGAGGGCACGTTTTCTGTTGTCTTTATCCACACTGACTCTTCCCGGCGACCACCCAATCTTGGGGTTTTCTATATGACCTGCTGATCAGGTCCAGATGTATACACTACTCCCCTCAATTTCATACTGAATTGTCAGCCATTCTCTTGAAATAGTCACTTAGCAGCTCATGTTCCAGTGAAGCAATCACAGACACCCAAACACAAATCTACTGGAGAAAATGTCTGTTTTGAAGGAGCTAAAAACCCCACTGAGTCACTTTCAGCTATCATCTACTTTGGTCATTTGACTAATACTTTATGGGATTCTTTCATGAAATCTTAAGAAGTCATCTACTCCTTTATGCTGAAACAAGAAAACAGAAAAGATTTATTTCCCTGTAAAATAATGTTATAGATGATGATTTGTAGTCAAAACAGCATCGTTAAAAAAGAAATGGATGTAAAATGACTGACTTATAGCGTTTCACGAAAATAGAATTTTTCAGAAGATGGGGTTGAACTTACAAATGCTAAAAGAACAGGAAGCCAGCTTGAAAGAAGCATTGACAGGAAATATATTTAAGTAAAGAATGGAATTTCATTGTAATATGAAGAAAGGGGAAAAAATGACATTTTCCTTGCCATTGAAATACATCTTGTGACATAATGAGATCAATACATGTAGGACCAGAGATGACGAAGAATGGCACGAAGAATGAAAAAACACCGCCCGCTGAAACTTACAATAATTCCTGCTGCTGACACCACCTCACGAATAAAATAACAAACACCATTAGCCCTGAGATAATTTCATGTACCTGAAAACATGGGCTATGTCTTGTGAAATCCCTTTCGAAAGATTTTTTAGGGTCATTCTGAATTTCCTTTCTTGTCTTCATAGGGGAAACATCTTATCTGTTGCCTTGTTTTTCTTCCCTGGAGTCTCAACATCTCAAAGGCTGAGGTTTTCAATCCTCTTTAATTCCTGTTTCTCACAACTTTCCTGTAATGTCCTGCAACCACAAAGATTATCGAGAAAAACAACTAATGTTTGAGACTAGCTTACAAAATGGTTTCATGTTTTCACACTCAATAGCAAAATGGTGTTCTTGGTGTTTATTATGTACTCCATTTTGTCATATTTACTACCATTTTACTCATGAAGAAGATAAGGCTTGAGGAAATTAGGTTACTTGCCTAAAATTATATTAAAAAGTAAAGATGATAAGTCTGGGACCACTTGCTTAAGATTACATAATGCTTCCCCAGTTTGGGTTAGATTAAAAAAATAAATAAACCACTGATTTTCCTCACACTCTTCCTTTCAGATATATTTAACTTTGTAAATTATTTCAATATGTCTTCCATTCTCTTACTTACACGTTGGTCTTAATATAGTCGTTACTCAATTCGAAACATTTCCGCGCTTCCTTTCCCACGATCTCCTGAAAGTCCCCATAGAACTTCTCACCCCAGAGGTTTCAAGGTCAACACCCACTTCCCCCAAGAGACTTTCCTGAAGCCCTATCCTGGTGAAGTACAGAACCTATGGGTCCCCATAACACACAGCAGGTCAGGAAGAGCTGGCAGTCTGTAGCGGACCTGTGCAGGGACTTCTTCAGGGACTTGATGTCCCCGTGATAGTCCAGATCAGAGCAGGCTAGAGGCCAGAGAAGGGAGAGCATGAGCTCTGAAGACATTTATATTTCAGTCCAGAACCCTACGAACCTCAGCTGTGCAATCTGTAAAATGGGCGCGTGTTGCCCACGTCTATGGGCTTTTGAGAGGCATACGTTCAGATAAATAGAAAATCATATTTCAACAATTAGTGTGTTCAACAAATTGTAACTCTCTGCTTCTCCCCTTTGGGGTGTATGCGGGCTCTTGTCAGCACCCACCTTCACCTCGGTTGTCCCAGCCCCCTGTCTAGGTGTCTGCCCTGGTTCCTGCTTGGACCTGGATCTGAGGTTTGGAACTAAACTTGAGGGGAGTGTTTGGAACCTGGGAACACCTGACAGGAAGAAGCCTTTCTTGGGCTACCCTTGAAACACCACCACGAATGGATACGTCTGGGTGGGCTTACCACTCCAGCCAATATTCATGAATCACCCAAGCTGAGTTTGCTGATATTCTGTTATTATACGAACAGAGAGATTTCACATAACAAATCCAAGAGCTAAAAGTTTTTTCCTTTGGGTAAATATTCTGTCTTTTCAGTTTCTCGTTAGATATTTTTTTCTCTTGAGAGCTTTTTGACTTTTTTCTGTGGTTTACTTCCATATCCAAGTGAGGTAAGGCATGCCTGTCGGCGGACCCCAAGAAATATGAGTCAGGTAACACACTTTTGTCACACCCTCCTGGAAAAGACTTGCAGGAGGGACGGGAGGCAGCATAATTGAGCCAACAGCCCTGGGAACTGATAAACACTATCTATTTACCTCAAAATATTGCTCAGTATGACGCAAAGACAGGTGATGAACAGTATGTGCTGGACACTTGAGGGCGGCTGGAGTTCCCTCCAAGGAGAGGATTTAATGTATTCAGTGGATGATGCGCAGGCCAGCTGACGCACGGTCACTTGTGAGGACTGTGCTGGCGTCTGGCTGCCCACGCGGCGTCTGCCACTTCCTGCTCCCGGCCTGGGCTGCGGCTCCCACCGGGGTGCAGGAACGCACCCCGCTCGCCGGGCGTGCTCGTCTTAACAATGACAGCGCCCCTCCCGCCGCAGTCCACGCTCGCCACCGCCAGCCTTCCAGACCCTCGCAGCCTCCCTTTCCGAGGTCCGTCTTTGGGCCACTAATGTAATGTCGCTTTCTGTGGATAGGGACATCGAAGGCCATTTTCTACCGTTGCGACGTCCCCAGATCTGGACGGTTGGCGGTCACCTCTTTCCACGCCGCGGCTTCACTTGGACCACCGTCTGGCTGCCTGCGCCAATGCCCACTGCTGAGCCGTGGGTGCCGGGCGCGCACAGCCTGTCTCACGGCGGCTGCAGCCCGGGCCGCGGGCGGCGTCCCCACTCCGGGCCTGTGCGCCCCGTTCGTGCCCCCGGTGCCCTCCTCTGTGCGCCGTCCTCCTGCCGCCCCCCGAGGCGCAGGTTCTGGACCGCGCCGTCGTCGTCGTCACGCTGAACTTGGCACGGGACTGGGCCGCCAGCAGGGTTTGGGGGGACGTTGGAGCTGACCACCACGGGGACCCGCCGGTGCAGCCGCGCGCCCTTGGCGCCGCGTCCGAGCCCGTGACGACCTGCAGGCGGGGCTCCCGTGTGTCCCCGTCCTGGGCTGCGCCCGGGCCCTCGCGCCTGGCCTCTCACCTGCCCGCGCGGCGCTTCCCACGCAGCCCCGCTTCACAGCACCTGTCCCCCGCGTGGTCCCGTGTCCTGCAGAAGAGACACCGGCCTGTCCTGCCGCCTTCTGCCTCAGAGTCCCATCCCCTTCGGAATTCTCTCTCTCTCTCTCTCTCTCTCTCTCTCTCTCTCTCTCTCTCTCTCTCTCTCTCTCTCTCTCTCTCATTTATTCTGTTAATTTCAAAACCCGCTCGGCTATTTCCAGGACTTCTAAGCCTCCACCTTACAGCTCCCAGCAAGTTAGGGAGTATGCAGAGAATCAGTTCAGAAGAAATGCATCCCGGATCCCCGCTGACATGGTAAGGGGGGGCCCTGTTATAAATTCAAAGGAAGAACCCGCGGCCCGAGGGGAGACGCTGAAGGCGGTAGCTCGCGGACGGGCCACCCGAGGGCCTGGCGCTCACAGGACCACGGCTCAGCCTCACTTGGGTTTCAGAGTTCATCCGAAAGGTCCTACGCGGCATGTGAATCGTGCGGTGAGTAGCACCGGAGGCAGGATTTTAACTCCTATTTCCGTTTTATTCACTTGGAAAGAGTGAAATGGAACTAAGGTAGACCTGTTGTCCAGCCCGTTTCCATGGGGTTTTGGGGAAAGGGTTTGAGTCTGTATTTCTATCCCTCCGAGGGGGGGGCTCCTCCCCCAGCCCGCTCTCTCACACATGAAATGTGCCTGGGCGTGTCCCTAGGCCTGTGGACACACAACCTCCAGCTTTGATCGTGGACTGAGGGCACACTGAGGAAAGCCACACCAAGTGGTGTCAGGGAAAGCAGGCGTTTTGGAGTAATTTTACTTGGGGAATCAATAAATTATGTATTAGTCAAATAAATCGTAGTTTAACCGATCGCTAGATTTCCTTGATGAGCTTGGACAGACATAGCCACTCAGCATGAGCAGACAAAGGAATTTATGTCCGTGGAGCAATAGGCACTTAAAAATCTCATACTCAAAATGGCAGCATCTACAACTGTTCTACCAGAGATGCAGGATCAAGTCACAACCTCCTCCAACACGTTCAATCCAAGAGCTCTCACAGCCCAAGGACAAGCTGTTTGCACTGTTTCATGCACACAATTTTAGCTTCTAATGAGAAATAGCAAAGTAAACACAGTCATGTTTTATTAATGAAAACATAACCTGCTAACTTTAAAAGATAATCAGCTTTGAGAACCGAAGCAGGTGTTTGGTATGTTGGTTTCCATGCTGTTTCTTTAGAATGGAGTGAAGAGACACAGTAGGGCGAAAACAATTTACTTAACTTTAATTTCAGAAGTAGGGCACATGTGATAGAAAGGCAGGCAGCACAAAATGCCAAGATGAAAGCAAATCTTTCCATGTGGGTTCCAGGCCCCTCCCACATTTGTGCACCTTAGTGGTAACCAGCGGTCGCCGCCACCTCTTCTGTTTCTGACTCTTCTGATGGTGACCCCACGACCTCTCACTTCACAATTGGGGGGTTACGCTGTCAACACCTGAACTAATGAAGCAACCTTAACCTCTTTCAAAGTGGGCCAGTGAACAGTAGATGCCCATGCACGACCTGTGACGATGAATCCAGTGTTGACAAAGCTGACTTACAGTCGGGGGACTACGGGGATAAAGAACAAGTTAGAAAAAATGCCAGCAGAGAGTTGGTGAGGGATATTCTATATAGAAAACTAACTTGAGGTCCTCAGCCAGTTAAGCCATCACACCCCCATGCAGCATGTGGGTCCACACTCTCCAAGAAAAAGGCAGAGACGCACCCAGACATAACACGGGGTTCTTGTTTGGGTCCTGATTCAAACCAAGCAATAATTTTTAAATTATTTTTGAGAGAGTCAGAAAAATTAGAGAATACCCTACGAATTGGATGATTCCAATTGATTATTGTTTCTATTAGGTGTGGTAACAGCATTGTCATTATATGTGAGAGGGTCCAAGATTTTTATAAATATGTACAGAAGTACGTAAGACTGACATGCGCAGTGTCTGGAGTTCACTTTAAAACCTCCAACAAACCAGCAAAAAGAGAATTAGATGAGGCAGGTCTGGCAAACTCTTAATAATTTGAATCTGTAAGATTGATAATGTGGGCACATACAACTATTTATAATATTTTGTGTGATTTGAAAGTCTCATAATACTTTTAAAATACTTTGGTTAATGATTCAGTGAAAAGAGTATTGAAGAAGAAAGGCCGTCTCAATTGCTCAAAGGTCAGACTTTGCAGCTAATTTAACTTAATTATTATTTAAAATTGAATGAAAAGTGAATGAATTGAAGGTGAACTGAGTAAATGTGTATTACCTTTAGATTTTGTTATGGTTTCCGCTCTTAACTGAAGTTGTCATTTAATTTTATTTCTCATTAACATTGTCAACAGCAAATAGGTATAAAATGCAAATAAAAATAAACTCAGAAAAAAATTAATTTTGGAATTTTATACTGGTTCTAGTAAAATATTTTGGGGACTGAAAAATTATTATGATTAAATGGAGATTTAGTTCACTCATTCATTTCTTGAAACACAATGAATGTTTATTGATGAAAATCAGCTAAAAATAAACACTTTGCAAGAAATAACAATGAAATTTTATTTAATATTATAGGTAGAGAACACTCCATTATCTTAGGTACTAAAATATAAAATTGGCTAAAACAAAAACAGAAAGATTTTTTTACATCCAAATGTGGAAATTTTAAGAATTTATTAAAATAAATTAATATTTTAAATGATAAGTTTACTGCTCAACCTAGTGTAATGTGCACTTAAGCCACACTCAATGAAATATGCATGATTCATTTACATACTTATAGATGCAAAATACTTCCTTTAATTAGGACTGTTCTATTCTCTGAACAATTGGTACTTGCCATATTATGAAGTATATCCATTTATTATGAAACAAAACCCATGTTAAATTTTAATAGGACTACTGATTTTGCATTATTTTAAGTTCAAACCTATTATTTTAAAAGATTTACCTGTGTTGGTGTTCAGGAAAGTAACAGAGCAATTTGTAGTTGAACTCCATTTTCCATAATGAAGGCATTTGTGGGGGTTATTTATCACAAGCAGATGCATTTTTAAATATCTAATTTCTTTCAATTCTCTTATTTGTGAACCCAAATGAAATTATTGCCTCTTTACTAAGAACTAAGTCTTCTATTTTTAAATTCTGCGGGCTTATGTAGTCAGCAGGCACCAACTAGTAATTGCTGATGATAAAGAACTAAGCATCTTAGTTAATCACCATCTCTTATCAATCACCATCTTATTGTTATCAGGTATCAGGACAGAATTGTTCTCAAATTTGGGCATGAAAAATGTATAATTCACTTCTAGGAAAGGAAAGCAAAAGTATTTAGCCATTCATACACTCATATGTTAATGTTACAAATATATATAACTCCCTTATATGCCAATGATAAGAGAAATACAAAAGCAGAAACAATAATGGTTTTAAAAAATAAAGCATTCAGGATATACAGATGGCCAATAGACATATGAAAAGATGCTCAATGTTGTTAATCATCAGAGAAATGCAAATAAGAACCACAATGAGATATCACTTCACTCCTGTCAGAATGGCATCATCAATAAATCAACAAACAACAAGTGCTGGCGAAGCTGTGGAGAAAAGGGAACCCTCGTGCACTGTTGGTGGGACTGCAGGTTGGAGCTGCCACTATGGAAATCAGTATGGAGGTTCCTCAAAAAACTAAAAATAGAACTACCTTATGACCCACTGCTGGGTATTTATCCAAAGAAATCCAAAACAAAATTTGAAAAAATATATGCAACTCTATGTTTACTGCAGTGCTATTCGCAATCGCCAAGATACGGAAACAATTAAAATGCCCATCAATGTACGATTGGATCAAGAAGATATGGTACATTTATACACTGGATTATTACTCGGCCAAACAAAAGAATGAAATCTTACCATTTGCAACGACATGGATGGACCTAGAGGGTATTACGCTCAGTAGAATAAGTCAGACGGAGAAAGCAAATCCCATGTGATCTCACTTATATGTGGGATCTAAAGAACAGAACAAACAAAACACAAATAGACTCAGAGATACAGAGAACAAACTGATGGTTGCCTGACAGGACGGGGGTAGGAAGGTGAAGGGATTAGAAAGTACAGGTTGGCAGTCACAAAATAGCCATGGGGATGCGAAATACAGTGTGGGGAATATAGTCAGTAATGTTGTAAAGACTATGTAAGGCACCAGATGGGTACTGGACTTATCAGGGGATCACTTCATAGGTTATATAGATGCCTGACCACTGCACTGTACACCTGAAACTAATATAAAATAATACTGAAGGTCAGCTGAAACACATACATCGTCACAGGATGTGGAGTACAGCGCAGGGAATCTAGTGGATGGTGCTAGAATAGCTGTGTACCGTGTCACAGGGGTCATAGACTTCGGGGGTGATCACTTTGTGAGAGGTGTAAATGTCTAATCATTATGTTCATTGTACACCTGAAACTAATAAAAAATAAAAATAGATAGATAAAATAAAATAAAAACTAAGGTATTCAAAACTTGTCCAGAACCCGGCCTGTCCCGCTGGATGGCCCCAAGTCCCCTCTTCCATGCCTCACCTTCAGTGCTTTCCTACGTGTACTGGGTACTTGAGACAAAGTCACTTCCTATAGCCCCACACAACTTAGAACTGCTTGTCCCCACATTTTTGCTTCTACTGTTTTTTATGTTTTGTAAAGGTCTAGCTATTATCCAACAAAGGTGGGATCGAAGCCCCCTTTTTTGAAGACTAACCTAATGGCACCTTTAACAAAGGTGTGTTTGCTTTAAAATATTTCGAGGGCTTTGGTCCTAGATACCCTCCTCAGCCATGTCCGGCTTTGTGCCAGAGTCCTTTCTGCGTGACTTCTTACCTTCCTGAGAGTAAGCGATAGAGAGACCGGCTGAGCTGAGCACTTGGTGTCCAGTATCCGGGGCTTCAGGGAAGAGGGGGACGTCAGTTCATGGGAAGGAACATGTCTCCCCTGTACAATACGTGATGCTGGTAGCTGGAGCCCAAGACACCAAAAGACATTGGACTCTTTTCTCAATTATCAAAGAATGGCTGAACGTAACTCAATGCAGTTTTAATTAAATGTATGGTGTGGCCTTGGTAGAAGTGTTCTGTATTTTGTTTTCTGTGCTGGGCCTTTTTGCCCAAACCGACCAAATGGGACATTTAGGAGCTGTGCGCTTTACTGCATACGCGTCATCCCTAAATAGACAGTAAATTAAAAAGATGTGAACGGCTCCTGCACCCAGGAGATTACATCCCCATGGCGACAACAAAGGAAGCACAAAGGCGTGGTCAGCGTGAAGCCCAGCATGGCATTCCCTCAGGAAAGTGGCCGCCCTGACTGGCACCGGCTTTCGCTCTGGAGCCCAGGTCCATCCGTCGGTGGCCGCTCAGCCGCGGCGGGCAGCCCCCAGGCTCTGCAGGCTGAGCTTCCAGACTGGCTTCCTAGGTTCCAAACGCGATGAAACATGTCCCGCTGCTAGCGACGCAGTGGGAAGCCGGCTTCGGGTTTCTGGGGCACATGCAGCTCCTGGGCCTGCACTGCTCTTCACGGCTCTCTTACCTGTTGCATCCTTCTTGTGTTTCATCTGTAATAAACGGGGACAGCAAAAACCCCAAAGGTTGTCTGTTCACCTAGAGATGTTTTTATTCTTATAAAGCACTGGCTCTCCCCCAGGGCTGCTTTGACACCCTGGGGACTCTGGGCAGCATCTGAGGACATTGTTTGGTTGTCAGGACTGCAGTAAACGGGGGTGCTACTGCGTCTGGTGGGGAGAGGCCAGAGGTGCTGCAAAACATCTTAAAGGCACAAGGCTCCTTTTGGTCTGAAAATGCTAATATGGCTTCTTCTATTGCTTTAAGATTGAAAGTTGTTACCTAAGAGGTTTAATTTTTAAACGTCTATTAACCTGCACGTTGACTTTAAATACTTAACTCTTTAATCCACCTGCACCGAAAGCTGTGATCATTAAGAAAGAAGGACAAACAGAATTCCCCTTCCATCTGTAAGCAATTACTGTAACACTATTTCTCAAGGAAACCTTTCTGTCCCACTGATTGGTGTGGCAAATTTTTGATGGATATTAAATTACTGTATTGTAGGGTCTGTTTCAGGACTATTCTATTTCTTTTTTTAAAGTTAATTGTACCAGACTTTTTAAAAAAATGTCACTTTTTTCAATGTTTTACATTGCTTAAAATATCTTTACAAAATTAAACAAAAAATTCCCTTTGCATTTTTCCAGGTAAATTTTAAAAATTTGTCACACATCAATATCAAGAATTAACAGAAACCCAAATGTGTTTAGAAATTGAGTAAGTGTACTTTTTCTGTATGCTTGATTTAAAGCTTGAACAGGATTTATGTGAAAATGAGCAAATCTAAAAAGCGTGCAAACTTTTATCCTGCATGCTTTAAACATCTTTCCTCTGAGAGCTTTTCCATTTGCTTAGGAAACATTTTGGTCTTGATACAAGGCTAATTTAGCTTCTAAGTGATGACTAATTGTAATTATTCGAACCCAATTAAATTTGATTATGATATAAATTGAAAATATTTCTATCCGGTTTTATTGATACAGTCACTCAGTTGGATGCCTTTTGTCTTGCTTTTGAAACTCACTAACTTATTGTCAAATTATATGCACAGTTAGAGTAGCCTGTACAGAAAGAAATTATCAAGTGCTAGAAATTCATTGGAGAAATACATCTCGAAGGAGAATTTGAATGCAAGGTCTGGGATAAACTGTTCCCAAAACTCATTATGAAACGTGGATAACTTTTATACTTAATTATTAGTGTCTCCCAGATCTATCTCCCCCTTGAATTGTCGCTGGACCCCAAACTGTGCGGGTCTCAGCAGTCTGCGGGTGTTGTTTCTCAGGCTGCCACCAGGTGCCGCTGTTTAAATGGAGAATTTCGTTCAGGACTCTGCTGCTTTCTCTGTCCAGGTTCTTAGCGTGGGCTATGAAATAGATCTTCAAGGCTTGTGATGCCCCTCTCTTAATCGTGAGCATAGCCAAGCGTTCACCCCATTTGGGACCCCCCAAATCCACAGATTTGCTTTGATTAGGTCTTTAATTTCACAGGCCAGCGGTGCTGGGCTGGTCCTAATCCGGCACTGCCTCCTTGTGAATCTAATGGTTATGCGCTAATCTAGTTAATCTAAGTGCCAAAATAACCGTTCCCTTTGGGGCAGTCATCAGTACCCAACGTGGGACGGCTTTTCTTTTCAATCATCCAAACACTCAGAGCCTGCTCACTTCTGTCTCTGCAAACAGTCACCCAGGTTTCCCAGGGAAGTTCAGAGTGACTGGCGCTGTTAAGGGCGGCAGCCCACCTCCTCCTAACGTTGCTCAACTCCTAACCTTGAATCAGAAGCTCCGGGCGGGGGTGCACGGTGGGCCCTGGCCTCTTCCCGCACCCAGGGCAGCCTGGCAGAGAGGGAACCCCAGCTGTGGCCTCTCCCCAGGGGACACACCACAAACGCTTCCCACACAGCCCACAATCCTGTGTGGACACGCAGCAGAGGCATTTGAACTGTTGTAGGACTTGGCAACTGGAAGAGATAAAGACGCCCTCTGGGGACTGGTAGCACAAAGGAGGAAGCCGTGCTGTGGCACAACCATGTTGTGGAATGAACCAGGGGGTGCAAGCTAAGGCTGTGCACTCAGGGCCTACCGCAGGCGGCAGTCAGCCGTGCTCACCCACGCTCAGCAGAGACGCCAAGGCAGGCAGAGGGCCGGGCTTCATAGGCAAGGGGCGTCCCGCTATTGCAGGGTGGCCATGGAGGCTGTGGCCTAGGGACACTGCAGGGGACTTGCTGGAACGGGGAGTCCTCGTGCTTGGTTAGGGGTTAGGGTGCTCATTCGGCTTTCTCTGGCTAGTCCTAAATTGGAAGCTTTGGGAAGCTGGCAGTTATTGATCAAGTCCTGGTCATTTGGGTCGATTGTCACAGGGGTTATTGTTTGGTTCCTAGATTGTTGTTGCTAGACACAGAGATCTGACTTATTACATGTGACTTCCAGCAGGCTGGCTCCCTGGGCGGGTGACTTATAGATAACCGGTTGGTTTCCTGAGCTGCTGACTTGATGGCAGGCTGGTTTCTGGGCTGCAAGTTGTGGGTCAGTCTCCAAAAGTACTACTAGTATTATACTTTACTAGTATTAGTCAAAAACTAGGAATTTTCAAAGGAGCCTAATATATACAATTTCTCAAGAAGAAGCTAAATCATTAGGATTTTGATTACATTTTGTCTTCTGCTTTTAAAAATAGTCTTTTCATCTTGGGAACCAATTCTAGAAAAATGTTAATACTTAAGTCCTTCCTACAAATTGCATTTAATCATAATTAATCATAGATGTGAACAGTGCCCAACACTCAATCAACCTTTCTATTTTTAAGCAGATTATCACACGAATGAACCAAGAGCACAAATCCACCCTTCTTGCTTTGAGAGTTTTCTTTACTGACCGACTATTGGTGACAACGTTTTCATACCTTTCAGTCTCTTCCAGTCATGAGTTCCGGAGCAGCCTGGCAAGTAATGAACAATAACGGAAAAGGAGTTTGATCTCACTACTGCACTTTCAAGGCTTTAATAACGTTGCCACAAAATCTGTGTACAAAAGCATCTAAGTTTATTTCCAGCAGAGAAAACGTTCAGGGCAAAGGTTTGGGCCGTCCAGTCTGCCCTAAAAGGAGGCAGGAGGGGCCGGGCGAGGAACGTGCAGCCGCGCCTCCCACTCCAGGACGTCTGTGGTGGCCAGTCCGCGCTGTGACCCGGCACCTGTGTCCACACTGGACGTCTGGGATGAGAGCCCTGCTCCTCGCCCCCGCACCCGGCACCACTGCCCCCAGGCTGAGTAGTAATTTCAAAAATGACACGATTTTAATTTCATTATGTCTGTTGCCCTTTAGTTTGTATTCTTTTTTTTTTTAAATTGGGGAATTGGGGGGATGGGAACAGTGCTGGGGGATTAGGGGAAGGGGAACAGACAAGTTGCTGTCCTTTTTTGTTCTTCAGTCTAGTTGTGGAGGACGTTGCTTCACTGGCCCAAGTTGGCACCATCATTGCGCTCTTCCCAGTTGAGGCAGATCAGTCGCCGGCTTCTAGACAGCTGCTCACTGTGGCTGCTGGCCGCTCACGCTGGCTACTGGCTACACACGGTAGCCCATGGCAACCCACTGCAGCAGGGGATGCAGCCTATGCCTTCGCCGGTGACTCACGGCAGCCCAGCCCCAGGTTGAGCTGTTGTTCAGCATCTTAGCTGTGGAGGGCAGTGTCACTGGCCCTCATATGTGGGATCCCAACCGGGGCCCTCTGGCGTCCCAAGCCAGCTCTTAACCAATGCGCCACTGGGCCGGCCCTCTTTTTTTTTTTTTTTGGTCCTCTCCACAATGAAATGTCTTTGCTACGGTTTCTCACACCTTTGATCCACATGTGGGCCTTTCTTCCAGGAAGGACTCCAGGTTGTCACCACGCGGACCTGAGTGCTGCCTCTGCCTCCTGGTCCCACCGGACGCGGCACACGCGCGGCTTTGAGCTGCATCTGGTCTCACCGCCTGTTTAGGTCGGGCGGTGACCATGGTGCACACACGCGCAGTGATTCCAGACGATGCGTCGCCTTCGACACCGGGAAGACGCCTCAGGAGTCTTCCCCACGTGGGAACGCCCTCCCCGACCCGCGTGGTGCAGGGCCCCGGCGGCGCCGAATCGGGGGCTCTGGGGGCTCAGCCACCCCCGCGGGGCTCTCCCCGCTCGGATCCTAACAACCGCGAGGCCGCCTGACGCGCGCCCTGCGCTCCGGCCGGTGCGCGCTGTTCGCGGTGAGCCGGGAGCAGGCGCCGGGGCCCCGCACAACCAGGCCAGCTCCGGTGCGCGTCGCGGTCGCCGGGCCCTGGTCTGTCCCCCTGCAGCCCACCCTCCGCGCCCTCGGGCGGGCTTGCTCCAGGCACCCATTCTCCAGGTTTTCCCTATTTAATTTTGGTATTTGGCCCACTAGGACCTAGTCTTCCAAGGACTCTTCTAGGTAATCAGTGATGGAT
The DNA here is from genome assembly GCF_001890085.2 of Hipposideros armiger. Classification (NCBI taxonomy): domain Eukaryota; kingdom Metazoa; phylum Chordata; class Mammalia; order Chiroptera; family Hipposideridae; genus Hipposideros; species Hipposideros armiger. The sequence continues at coordinate 158,727 of NW_017732749.1, read as the reverse complement.
ATAATCAATCACTGACTCCAGTGAGGATTTAATTCGGGATTTCTGTGCTAATTATTAGCTAATGAATCCTTGGATTCACACAGATAATGTCTGTAAGTGGGAGACATTCAGGCACATGTCTCTATCTGGAATGTCACGGCAGATGCCAATTCTCCTGAAAGCCACTTGTCCCCCCATTATCATCTATTCCATATTTATACATTCTCCAGAAGCCGTATGAGTCGAGTTCACCACATCTTTCGCTATATGTATTTCCGGAGACAAACTCACAGGATACAGACTTTCCGAGGTCATGGCCGGATTTAAGCACAGGTGTGATGTTATCCCATTTGTGCTATAAAATTTCCTCTTCAAAGGACATTCTGGCAGCGGGGACGGCATGCATGCAAGGGCGGGAGTCCCAATGGGGCGACTTCTCCAGGGGCACTGTGACAGGCTCCTTCGGTGGCAGTGGTGAGGGCGGGCAGAGGACCAACTTGAGGACAGAAACGAGATAGCGATGGATCTGAAATGGAGGGTGCGAACCGGCAAAGCTCAGCGACGACACGCAGGCAGCACCATGGACAGCGGTGTCACCGACTAGGATGGAAAACCCTGGAAGAAGAACATGTGACGGGAAGGACGCGGGGCTTCGTTGTGGACTCGCCCAGTGTGCATCACTCTGTGTATTTATTTGTGTCGCTACTGTTCTGTTTTTCTTTGTCCTGTTTTGATGCCAGGCTTGGTGTAGGAGCGGAAGATTTAAGGATGAAGAATTGAGTCCAGTCTTTCACATTAAGGATTTTGCGATCTCAAGTTGACCTGAAGACTTTCCAGCTAAGAGAGCCGTGGGAACAAATAAACAAGGAGCCGTGCTCTCCAGCAGAATGGGGCCACAGCGGGGAGAGGCTGGTTGGTGGGGAGGAGGACTTTGAACACAGATAGATGGGCTGGGAGTGCAGCTCTGTGACACCCCTGGTGAATGCAGGCAAGTTCTTTACTATGTCTGGGTCTGTCAACTCATGTTGTAAGGGGTACGTTAGTACCTGCAAAATACATACCGTGGCATTTTGAACCAAGTTAGCATTGAATAAAGGTTAGCTGTTATTTTCATGACATGAGCAGAAGGGCACGGGGACTTCGAGAGTGGGGAGAGCCAGCATGGCCCCCACAGACCATGGGTGGCATCGTGAGCTGCACCGCAGTCACATTTTCTGCTGGTCTGACTTCTGTGATTGATACTGTCCATGTGTGACTTTTGCCAATATAATTGGCATATAGGATCCTGCTTTCGTTGCTCCTCCATTTATGTGTTTTCATTTTTAGCTTTATTTATGAGTTTATGATTCGTGGCTTACAGCTGCACAATTTCTGCAAGCTTTTTAAGGTCAAATAGTATGTCATGTGCCTCCCAGTTTCCTTTATAGCTCCCCCAGCAGCAATGTCTTACTCACAGGAAGTAGTCAGCAAACATCCTTTGGTTGATTAGCACCGAGCAGAACAACTCCCTCGGGATACACAGAGAATCCCCTGGAGCAATCAGTCAGTAATTTCCACTGTCTCATACAAGCAGAAACTTAGCAATTTTTATGCAAGATCCTGTTTCCTTTTAAACAAGAGAACATTAAAATGAAAAATTCCTTGCAAAGAAATTGTTTCAGAGATCTGATGGAGATGATAAGAAACCCCCGCAACATATCAGGGGGAAATGTGGTCATTGAGCTCAGTGACTGGAAAAGAATCGCCATTGGTAGCTCAATGTTTATTTTCCTTGTGATTTGAACACCTACTCTCAGCTCCTATGCATGGGTTAGAAGTTAAATATGTGACTGTTAAGTGCCACCTTTAGGGAAAGCAATTGCAGTGTGATTTGGACGAAAGGAGAGAGACTGGTAGCTTGTCAAAGATAGGTTCTTCTGTTCCTGTCATGGTCACGTACTGTGACAGCCGGGGTTCTAAAGTGGCTGGCTGACACATCTGTTAGGAGACCTTGAAAAGATCCTGCCTAAAAAACATACATACACAAATACACATTAAATGACATGAGAACACTCTTCAAGGAGCCTCTGAAAGAGCAGTACATTTTATCAACTTTATCAGTTTGTAGAGTAACAAACGCTGCCTACCCTATTGACATTGAACCTGTTGACAACAAATGGGAGAAGCACACGGGAGTACTTGGCATCCCCGTCCTCTCAGGAGGTCGCTTGGCAATGGCATCACGATAAGTCCATGTGCTGAACGTGCCCAGAACTCACACACGCTCAGCTCAGGGTTTTTTTTTTTTCCGTTTTTAGAAAAACAACAACAAACTTCAGTTCTCAAGTGCACCCTTCCTATGGTACCCCCACTATTTCTTGATAGCCCCCTCTTCCAATTTATTCTCACCACAGATCTGTGTTTCGAGCCTTTCACAGTTTGCACTTGGCTGCTGAGAATCCGATTCCTCCCAACGGAAAGGACTGTCCCCCCCCCTGAATGCCCATCCCTGCTGACATCGCAGAGTCACCTGCACACTCAGTTGTCTTCCTTATGTAAAGTACGGATGTGCAACTGAATTTTGAGACTCGATCAAAAGACATGGCACGTGGCACCCTATTCTATCTTATGGGCCACAACACAAAGAACAATGAATGAAAATAATTTGAATAAATGAATGGATGAATACATTCTCAGACAAATTACATGCAAAATAACGAAGAATGCTAAAGTGAAGAATTTTTGGACTTATGAGGGGCAGTAATTAAAGGAAACGTTCTTAAAAGCGAATATAGAGACAATGAAATAATTCTTATTTTTATTTCAATAGTAATATTTTCAGTGTAATGGGAATTCTGGAATGATCATTACCCACATTACCAGTACTCACAGATAACAAATCCTAAAATTCTAAAATATATTTCTGCAGGCTTCTCTTTCTCTCTCTTAAAAACCAAGTTATTATACCACATAACAACTTTTTAATCTATTCTGCTCCCTTAATCCACTGAATTGTTGTAACAAAGCTGTTACCATTGTAACAAACATATTATTTTCTCAATACCAAAATTCACTGTTGCACGAGCATAGACATAGGATGTACAGTCATGTTAGTAAAACCATGAGGTTTATCGTGAGGCAGATTACCGCCTCACGCCGGCCACCACTGGAACCCGACAGGGCCTTCCCATCTTATCACCATTCACACACTCTGGTCTGTCCTTCCTAGCATCCTGTGCAGCGTGTCATCTGAGCCCTTCTATTTAGCTGGCATTCCATAAATAGTGACTGTATTATAAAGGGGTAAGGAATTTCATAATTTGCCTGCTCGCTCTGTGCTTGTCATTTTGCGTATGGTATTTAGTTTCGTCTCCACAGCAATCACATCAGGAGCAAAAATAAAGTGTCCACACATCAACTTAAGGACAGACAAATCCATGCCTTCATTAGCTGCCATGGTGAAGCTCAGACGCGCCATTTGCTACATTCCCAGGACAAATGTAAACTGGCTCTAATACCCAAGAGGACCTCTGAAAGTTTCAAAATGAAAGAAGGGTGGAGCTACATCAATATTGGCCTAGAGCAACAGTTTTCAAAAGTCCTGACCGCGTAGCTCATCCCGAGTCCTCTCCTGGGCCACTAGCTTGCCTGCGCCAGACCCTCCACCATGGAGACGGCGGTGCACATGCCCCACCATCACGCTGAGGCTCTCCATTTTCAGATCCTGGGAGAAAATACCGCAAGGCTTCCGAATAGGAAATAGTTTTCCATAGCCCTATATAATTCCTGTCTTTCAATGCCTTCGTTTTTCTTGCCCCAGGATTGACCTCTTCTCAGAAGTCACATAAATACATGAATGCCTTTTAGGAAAAACCCAACCCACCTCATACATAGCGATGCTCACTTCCCCTTTGGCCTCTAGAAGGTATCAGACCTCGGTACTCAACAGTGCTTCTCTTCCGGGATTTGAGTTCATCACTGCCCTGTCACCCCAGTGGTGGGGACGTGGACCAGAGTGGTCTGCATTGAATCAAGACTAACTTAAGATGAATGCAGGTCCTGTTGGTTTTCCCGGGCCCGAGGTGAAGAGATTAGACCTGTATATCGCTCTCACAGTGCTGTCACTTCTGTTTCTAGTCTCCAGTGGCCAAATGCTCAAACAAAATTAAAGACGGCTCCCCGAGCAAACAGTATATACTTGTATGGGCACATAACAGCCTCAGTGCGGATCAAAACAAGACTCTCTCCTAAGGAAACCACAAAAGTCTTGAGTGACAGGCATGTCTTTAAAGGCAAATCTTGGTTGATGTGATCACCTATAACATGCTGATGTGAGGCTCAGGGACTGAGACAGGACATGCTGGACTCAGCAGTCACACATGAGCAATGCTGGAAGTGCCACCGCACCAGGGGTTTGCCCACAGCAAAGGGACCACCCACCCCCAAGTCCAAAGCAGGTCTCCAGCTGTTACATGGAGGAAGGCATGGCTGTACCTGCTCTGCCCATCAGGCTTTCGCTAACAAAGTAATAAAGCATATGTTAATATCTCCTTCCTGCAGATGGCGCGGTCAGGCCTGCAGGTCTCCACACCTTCTAGGACATGCACTGATGCAGTCACATGTCACACATATGACTCGAGACGTTAACCTTGGGCAAGGCACAAAAAATAAGCCAATACTGAGATACGTCTCAGTCTGCATCAAGCACCAGTCTGAGTGCCCTACGTCCACTCGTTTCTTCTATCCCAACGCAAACCGTATGAATTACACACTTATTAACTGAACCCTCATGTGAGCACAGACAGGCTCGGTAACTTCACCTCTGACCACACACTAGGAGTGGTGGGTCTTGCGCTTGAAGCCAGGAAATCCGACTCTTGATTCTTTGTTCTAAAAATCTGCATTGGGAGGAAATATGCACGAAGTAGACATCCAGGGCTCACTTCAAAGTTGTTCTTCCTATTTATCACAAATCAGACCTAGAAATGCATTCCAAGAAAACAGAAGAGTTATAATGTAATTCGTATGAGGCATGACTTGCTGTGATATACAGCTCATTCTAGTAAGGATGATATTTTAAAAATAAACACTTTCTTTTGGCAAACAACCAAAGCTCCTTCCAATATTTCTCTCAAGAAAATCATACACCAAAAACAAACGAAAAAGACTTAAAAACACTATAATATTCAGCAAAAATAAGTTCTGTTATTTTAGTGATCACAAAGAGAAATTGACAAGTATGATATGACTTATTATGTAACAATAAACTAATATCAAACAGCATTGTTTGAAGTGGGTTTTTGAAACTTGCTATTGACATAAAAAACACTAGCAACCACATAACATTCATAGCATATTTATTATTATCTTTTTTTTCTTTCTTTTTTGCTTAAAATTATGAAGGAATCATTTCAATTATTTCTTTCTTTGCACATCTAAATTGTTTTAAACTGTGGTAACTTAGGAATACATATTTGTTTTTATTTTAGTTTCCAAATACTACCAGTAGGAAAGGTAATAGGCTTGCACATTTGGCTTTTTAGCAATTCTTTTTCATTTACTGGTGCCGACAGATATAACAAGCATTTGCAAGAGTTGGACACACATTTATCTAAATATTGAGAAAGTCTTCATCAATCTCCAATCTCTTTTGAACAAACATGGAAAACCATACATTTTCACTGCTGGAAAGTCACCAGGCCCTTCCTCACCTGCAACAAGAGACCTGGAGCCAGTAGCACCCACACAGGGTCTCTCCCCACCCCGCCCCGGCCCCAGGGGAGCCCTGGCGGCACCACTGGCACTGCTGAGAGCAAGGGAAGCGCAGATGGGAAACAAACCCAGACAGAAGGCGCCAGGGGGAGTGCAGCTGTGGGGCAGCCCCAAGGGACACGACCTGCCCCAGCCAGGGGCTCGGGCTGCCCCGCAGGGACCAGCATGAAGAGCCAGCAGGCAGAGCCGGGTTTTCCTATGTCGCCGGCTAGTTCCCTGAATTACTCCAATAGTCTAGAACCTTCAGCATATCCAGGCAAAAGCAGCACACACACTGGGGCTTGGGCACCAACAACGCGTGAAAGCGGCCATTTTTCATGTCTGTTTCAGAGATGGCCTAGAAGTCACCGTGAACAAAACTAGAGTTTCGCGGAGCACACAACTTGCTTCTGGTTAGAAGGGCAAACGTGGGCATGGACCCTACCAGAAGGGGCCATAATACATTGAGTGCCCTGTGCCTGAGCCCCTCAGTTTGGCCCCAGGCACCGAGTAGGGTATTTGGTTACATTATTGATTTCTCAGTAATTATAGGATTTCATAAATCTTATGTAAAGAACCCAGACACTTTTTATTTTACTATGACCATTAGTGTTATTGCTTAATTTTCATTCTTGTCATCATAACAGTAGTGATGTGTAGCATCTTCCAAGCACACGGTGCACTATTATTGGAGTACATGTTAGGATTAAAGGAACATGTGGTAACAGCTCCCAAACACCCCCCATTCTGAACCCTCACAGAACCCTACTTACATGTTCACTGTTGCTTTTAAGTATGATTATAATGTGTGCGCGCACGTGTTTGTGTGCGCACGCACGTGTGTGTGCGTTGCGTGAAACAACCACAGTGGAAGTGACCGTGTGAGCTGAGTATTTGCGATTCGCTCTGATGTAACATGCCGTGGTCTGTGAAAGCGCTGAGGATGGGTGCCACCAGCAGTGACAAAGCCAGGCTGTGGAGCAGGTGAGGCTGCCACCTGCACAGCCCTGTGCACACGTGCACCCTGAGCGGGGTCGCAGAGGGAGGAGAGAAGGCCCAGGCCCAGGAAAGTGCTCCTGAGGGCTGCAGAGGACAAGCCTGGGAGGGGAGGTCTGAGACCGGCCGTCGGAGGGCCAAGCCTGACCCTTGGCAGAAGCACCCCCCATCCAGACCGAGTGGGGAAGGCGAATGTGGGGGTGGAGATGGTGGTCCGGAGATGTCAGGAGCAGCGATGGCCACCAGGCCAGTGACACCAGCCCAGGACACTCACCACATGAACCCTTTCCTTTCTATGACATTCCTGGGTAAGTATTCACTCATTCGTTTTTTTTCTGTCATTTTTACACATGTACACAAATATGCAGAGTATTACAAATGGACCTGGTCTAATTGTAGCTGATAAAGAGCCTCTAGAATGCTGTTATTAATCCATTATGGCTACAAATAAAGACGTTTTATAAAACTTTTCAGATTTTTTTTCTTTCTTCAAGATAGTTTTTAAAAAATCTAATGTCTGTATGTTCATTCAGATCACCATAATGCCAGACTGTCAGGTTTAATACGCCTTTTCCAAGTTTCCTCTTACAGAGAAATCAACACACGTACACATGTGCACACACACTCACTCACACATATACACACACATATGCATGCACACTGACTTCTGGCTTGTGGGAAACATGCTTGCTGAGAACAGATAGAAAAGCCAGATCATTTATAAAAATAAAACACCCCTTTGCAGGCAATGAAATCTTTCAGGGCAACTAGGTCTCGAGGGCCAACACCATAAAAGCCAAGAGAACTCCACCGAGGTGAGTCTGTATGATAAACCCGCTTTTCACATCTGGCCTCTTGCAGATTCATGGTCTTGGAGGAGAGGCTTGTAAGAGGTAAATATGTCAGCAGATATCTGGAAAATTGACTGGGCTAGAGAAGTAAAATTGGAGTCTGGGACCCCCAAGGCAGCCCGGACTTAGAGGGGCACCAGCCAGGTGAGAAGGGAGAGCAGGGCTTGACCTCCAGGTAAGTGCCGAACGTTGAAGCTGCCCTGAGCTGGGACAACCAGGACAGAGCTTTCACACCCCTCCCAATGCTGAGGGGCCTTGTGTGTGAGTTCAGGGGCCAGGAAGGATGAGGTGGCTGTGGTGACATTACGCGTTCTCAGGAAGAATCCCACAAGCGAAAGGAAGGAAGAAGATTACCAGGAAGGAAACTGTAAGTGGCTACTGATGACACAAAGTAGTACCAGCATTCTAATCTTAGGATTTTAATGAGTGCCCATCATATAAGTGTTTGTATCACTAACAAGCTCAGAAAAGGAAAAATGGGGAAAAAATTTAAAAATTAATGCAAAAGAAAAAAGGCATTCAAAACAAGTGAAGACAAATAGAAAAATAACAAAATAAGACCATAAGTAGAAATCAAATATACCAGTAACACATTTAATGTAAATGGATTAAACTATTCAATTAAAAGACAAAGTTTGTCAGGCTGGATAAAATCACAGTAGTCAATATATGTTACTAACAAGAAACATGCCTTGAATATAAGAACACAGCAAATTAAAAATAAAAGTACATGAAAGGATAGTCCATGGAAACTCTCAACAAAACAAAGTGAAGATCCTTTATTAATATGAGAGTGTAAGGCAAGAAATGTTTTTGAAGAAGATTACGAAGGTGTTTCATGACAAGGAAGTCAACCCACCAGGAAAACGTCACAATTTTAAAGGGACATAGCTTCATATATATAAAGCAAATTGGACAGACCAAAATAGAGAAAAAATAAACAATTTACAGATATAATGGGGACTATTACACAACTGTCAACAACTGATAAAACAAGACACATTTTCATCAAGGTACAGATGACACATGGCATTCTATAGCCTACAGCTGACAACAATTCTGCTGGGCTGTGATTACTAAAGTTATTTGTCTCTGTTCCAGGGGTCTCATGTCTTCGGCCAGCATCCAGGAAGCTGGCATGGTGACTTCTTAGTGGGGTAAAGTCTCAGAACCTCCATGGTTCTTGATAAGGCTATGAATGGCATTGACTAATGGGGTATTAGAAAACCTGAATAGCCCAAGAACGTTGAAATATATTGCAAAAATTCTTCCAAAAATATAACTCTTACCTGCAACAGATCAACCATGTCTCTAAAGCTTTGTTCTGCTCATCATACTTGTGGTAACCTGGGTCATTGTTCCAGGTCTCATGCTCCCCTACACGCATGTCCTCTTTCATGTGGCTTTGCAGCCTGTCCCACTAGAGTAGAGTATATTTCCTCACTCCATTGATGTTGCCTTGGCCACATTACTTGCTTTGGCCAATGGAAATGGACAGAAGTCATGCATGCTAGTTTCCAGCCACAGTCTTAAGAGTTATTTGCATATTTTCCCACCTCTTCTGTGCTTTGGGTCCCCCCATCATAAAGGCAGGTAGCTGCTAATCCTTCACATAAGCAAATCCACTTCAATTCCTGGAACCAAGCTCAGGGATCAAGGCAAGCCCAGAAGTTTATCACTCAATTAATAAAATAAACATT